>NC_063210.1:28265640-28325640 GCF_017589495.1 Alosa alosa | reverse complement strand
GTAGAGTAGAGATGAGTAGAGTAGAGTAGAGATGAGTAGAGTAGAGATGAGTAGAGTAGAGTAGAGTAGAGTAGAGATGAGTAGAGTAGAGTAGAGTAGAGTAGAGTAGAGATGAGTAGAGTAGAGTAGAGTAGAGATGAGTAGAGTGGGGTGGAGTGGGATGGTGGGGTGGGGGTGAGGTGACATCAGACCACAACAACAACACAACCTTACAAACAACACAACTCATCACCAACACAACCTCATCACCAACACAACCTCATCACCAACACCAACACAACCTCATCACCATCGACACAACCTCATCACCATCAACACAACCTCATCACCAACACAACCTCATCACCAACACAACCTCATCACCAACACAACCTCATCACCAACACCAACACAACCTCATCACCATCAACACAACCTCATCACCAACACAACCTCATCACCAACACCAACACAACCTCATCACCATCACAACCTCATCACCAACACCAACACAACCTCATCACCATCACAACCTCATCACCAGCACAGCCTCATCACCAGCACAACCTCATCACCAACACAGCCTCATCACCAGCACAGCCTCATCACCAGCACAACCTCATCACCATCAACACAACCTCATCACCAGCACAGCCTCATCACCAGCACAACCTCATCACCAGCACAACCTCATCACCATCGACACAACCTCATCACCATCGACACAACCTCATCACCATCAACACAACCTCATCACCAGCACAGCCTCATCACCAACACAGCCTCATCACCAGCACAACCTCATCACCATCACAACCTCATCACCAACACCAACACAACCTCATCACCATCACAGCCTCATCACCAACACAACTCATCACCAACACAGCCTCATCACCAACACAGCCTCATCACCAACACAGCCTCATCACCAACACAACCTCATCACCATCACAACCTCATCACCAACACAGCCTCATCACCAGCACAGCCTCATCACCAACACAGCCTCATCACCAACACAGCCTCATCACCAGCACAGCCTCATCACCAGCACAGCCTCATCACCAACACAGCCTCATCACCAGCACAGCCTCATCACCAGCACAGCCTCATCACCAGCACAGCCTCATCACCAGCACAGCCTCATCACCAGCACAGCCTCATCACCAGCACAGCCTCATCACCAGCACAGCCTCATCACCAGCACAGCCTCATCACCAGCACAGCCTCATCACCAGCACAGCCTCATCACCAGCACAGCCTCATCACCAGCACAGCCTCATCACCAGCACAGCCTCATCACCAGCACAGCCTCATCACCAGCACAGCCTCATCACCAGCACAGCCTCATCACCAGCACAGCCTCATCACCAGCACAGCCTCATCACCAGCACAGCCTCATCACCAGCACAGCCTCATCACCAGCACAGCCTCATCACCAGCACAGCCTCATCACCAGCACAGCCTCATCACCAGCACAGCCTCATCACCAGCACAGCCTCATCACCAGCACAGCCTCATCACCAGCACAGCCTCATCACCAGCACAGCCTCATCACCAGCACAGCCTCATCACCAGCACAGCCTCATCACCAACACAGCCTCATCACCAGCACAGCCTCATCACCAGCACAGCCTCATCACCAGCACAGCCTCATCACCAGCACAGCCTCATCACCAGCACAGCCTCATCACCAGCACAGCCTCATCACCAGCACAGCCTCATCACCAGCACAGCCTCATCACCAACACAACCTCATCACCAGCACAGCCTCATCACCAGCACAGCCTCATCACCAGCACAGCCTCATCACCAGCACAGCCTCATCACCAGCACAGCCTCATCACCAGCACAGCCTCATCACCAGCACAGCCTCATCACCAACACAGCCTCATCACCAGCACAGCCTCATCACCAGCACAGCCTCATCACCAGCACAGCCTCATCACCAGCACAGCCTCATCACCAGCACAGCCTCATCACCAGCACAGCCTCATCACCAGCACAGCCTCATCACCAGCACAGCCTCATCACCAGCACAGCCTCATCACCAGCACAGCCTCATCACCAGCACAGCCTCATCACCAGCACAGCCTCATCACCAGCACAGCCTCATCACCAGCACAGCCTCATCACCAGCACAACCTCATCACCATCGACACAACCTCATCACCATCGACACAACCTCATCACCATCAACACAACCTCATCACCATCACAGCCTCATCACCAGCACAGCCTCATCACCAGCACAACCTCATCACCATCGACACAACCTCATCACCATCACAACCTCATCACCATCAACACAACCTCATCACCAACACAACTCATCACCAACACAACCTCATCACCATCACAGCCTCATCACCAGCACAGCCTCATCACCAACACAACTCATCACCAACACAGCCTCATCACCAACACAGCCTCATCACCAACACAACCTCATCACCATCGACACAACCTCATCACCAGCACAGCCTCATCACCAGCACAGCCTCATCACCAACACAACCTCATCACCAGCACAACCTCATCACCAACACAGCCTCATCACCAGCACAGCCTCATCACCAGCACAACCTCATCACCAGCACAACCTCATCACCATCGACACAACCTCATCACCATCACAGCCTCATCACCAACACAACCTCATCACCATCGACACAACCTCATCACCAGCACAGCCTCATCACCAGCACAGCCTCATCACCAACACAACCTCATCACCATCGACACAACCTCATCACCATCACAACCTCATCACCAACACAGCCTCATCACCAACACAGCCTCATCACCAGCACAGCCTCATCACCAGCACAGCCTCATCACCAACACAGCCTCATCACCAGCACAGCCTCATCACCAACACAGCCTCATCACCAACACAGCCTCATCACCAACACAGCCTCATCACCAGCACAGCCTCATCACCAACACAGCCTCATCACCAACACAACTCATCACCAACACAACTCATCACCAACACAACTCATCACCAACACAACCTCATCACCATCACAACCTCATCACCAACACAACCTCATCACCAACACCAACACAACCTCATCACCATCGACACAACCTCATCACCATCAACACAACCTCATCACCATCAACACAACCTCATCACCATCGACACAACCTCATCACCATCACAGCCTCATCACCAGCACAACCTCATCACCATCACAACCTCATCACCAGCACAACCTCATCACCATCGACACAACCTCATCACCAGCACAACCTCATCACCATCGACACAACCTCATCACCATCACAGCCTCATCACCAGCACAGCCTCATCACCAGCACAGCCTCATCACCAGCACAACCTCATCACCATCACAGCCTCATCACCAGCACAACCTCATCACCATCACAGCCTCATCACCAGCACAGCCTCATCACCAGCACAACCTCATCACCATCGACACAACCTCATCACCATCACAGCCTCATCACCAGCACAGCCTCATCACCAGCACAACCTCATCACCATCGACACAACCTCATCACCAACACAACCTCATCACCATCACAGCCTCATCACCAGCACAGCCTCATCACCAGCACAACCTCATCACCAACACAGCCTCATCACCAACACAGCCTCATCACCAACACCAACACAACCTCATCACCATCAACACAACCTCATCACCAACACAACCTCATCACCAACACCAACACAACCTCATCACCAACACAACTCATCACCAACACAGCCTCATCACCAGCACAACCTCATCACCAACACAACCTCATCACCAACACCAACACAACCTCATCACCATCACAACCTCATCACCAACACAACCTCATCACCAACACAACCTCATCACCAACACAACCTCATCACCAACACAACCTCATCACCAACACAACCTCATCACCATCACAACCTCATCACCAACACAACCTCATCACCAACACAACCTCATCACCAACACAACCTCATCACCAACACAACCTCATCACCATCACAACCTCATCACCAACACAACCTCATCACCAACACAACCTCATCACCAACACAACCTCATCACCATCACAACCTCATCACCAACACAACCTCATCACCAACACCAACACAACCTCATCACCATCACAACCTCATCACCAACACAACCTCATCATAACACAACCTCATCACCATCACAACCTCATCACCAACACAACCTCATCACCAACAATTCAACACAAGTCTCATCACCATCGACACAACTCTCATCACCATCAACATAACCTCATCACCATCATCACAACTAGTGCTACGTATGACCAAAATCGTATATCACTTCTGCATTTTCAAATGTACCCCACGGTTTCATCAGTAGTATGACGTATTTTTACCATGCATAATCAGATGTTCAGCATTTCCTACAGGTTGGGGAGAGGAATTGCTGCAGTACATTGACTAAGGATGTCATTTTACTGTCAAGATGTAGAATAACCCCACACTTAGTAGTAATGCAGTTTTGCATGGCCCCCAGAAAAATGATGCTGCTTACAAAGAGCTACTCATGATTCTAACTAAGAATCTAATCAGAATGCAAAGACACTGCAGTCAAAACACAGAACTTTTTACTGTGCAAATTTCACAAACATCTTGTATAAAACCAATACAAAAAGTAGTGCAACTTGCAACAATTATAATTTTTTGAAAATTATACAATTTTAAAAATAAAACCTCTCTGCTAATATGCTTACTCTGTCAAATAGGGCCTATCAGAAACATGCCTTAATGTTATTGTGTGTGGTTTTATATGACGTTAGTGGTAGGCTAACTAACTTCCATGTGGATGTGGATGTCAGCTAGTATTGCTTGTGTGCATGTCTATAACATGCTTTACTTGCTACCTGGATAATTTCAGCTTAATATTCTTAAGGTTGAGATGATGATAAGAACATTAAACTTCACTGTGTTCGTGGGTTGCTAACTAATCCATTATCACCTACTAGCCAGCTAGTTACAGCTGTTGAACAATCTCAATAGAATTTTCGTGACGGTAAATCCCTTTCAATGCAGTATCCCTTAACGTTTTTCCTTAACTAAAGAAACAATTTAAACACCCTTAAAAAAAAACCCTACCTAAAGAGAAATTAAGCCTTAAGGGTCATACTTCAGGTGTTTTGTGTTTACCCTCACTATGCTCCTGCGGTGGCACCATGCGTATGCGGTGAAAAAAAGTCCCGGCCTGAAACACTGTCGCTTCCGCCGTGTAATAAAAAATACACCGGTATGGCGGTATATTAAAAATTCATATCATAACTAAAATATACACCGGGTAATCACGGTGAACCGCATACCGTAGCACTAATCACAACCTCATCACCATCGACACAACCTCATCACCAACACAACCTCATCACCATCACAACCTCATCACCATCGACACAACCTCATCACCATCACAACCTCATCACCAACACAACCTCAACACCAACACAACCTCATGAAGGTGGCTGATAGATAATAATCTAATACTGAGTTGATAATAATTTAATACTGAGTTGCTGGTAAATTTTCAAACACACCCTCCACCCCTAAACACACTCTCCACCCCTAAACACACCCTCCACCCCTAAACACACCCTCCACCCCTAAACACACTCTCCACCCCTAAAAACCCCCTCCCCCCCTAAAACACCCCCTCCACCCCCTGGGCTCACACACTTCCACACACAGTGGCGGCTCACCTTGGGAGGGATGTAGAACTCCAGGAAGTGCTCTTCGCCCCTCTGCGTGCCCTCCTTGTCTCGTTCGCGCAGCACCAGGCGGCACTTGTGCCAGCGAGAGCCCCTCCCTACGGGCAGCGTCTGGGGGGCGGCGCCAGCGCTGGGCGCAGAGCTGTCGTTGCCATGGTGAAGCAGACCGAAGGAGAAGCTGAAGCTCTGGGAGGCGGGGAGCTGGTCAAAGGAGGAGGAGTTCACCGTGACCCCGCCCTCGCGCACTAGCCTGCTAACCCTGAGGCCGGAGGAGAGTGTTGCATTGTGGGTAAGAGAGGCGGGCGCCTACCCGCCCGACACCAGCGGGGTGGAGCTGCGCAGAGGCGGAGCTTCTCCAGCCGGGAGCTCCGCCTCTCCTTCTCACTCTCGCCGTTGCTACGGCGTCGGCTGGGGTCGCGAGGGTCGGCCAGCGAGAGGGAGGTGGCGCTGGACGAGGACGAGGGCGGCAGCAGCGTGGTTGCCAACGGCAGCGAGAGCGACACCGGCAGAGAGCCTGCCGGACCTCCACCACCCCCCCCACCGCGCTTGGGCGCCTCCTGCAGGCCGGCCGAGTAGCTGCAGCTGGAGGTCAGTGGGGGGGCGGACGCGGACGAGGGGGAGGGGGCGTCGGCCGAGCCGCTGCGCCAGTGCAGGATGCCCCGTACGCTGCCCCTCACGCTCCGGCCAACGCTGCGCAGTGAGAAGCGCTCTTCAGTCCCTTTGGACCGCCGTTGGTTCTTGAGACCGGGCGCCCTGCCCGCGCTGGCCATGGAGGTGGGCGTGGTCGCCAGGGACGACGGGGTGGTGTCCGCGCTGGGGCCGTCGTCGGGACAACAGAACTCATCCTCCTCTGGCCCCTCCCTCCTCGTGTCGTCAGGCTCCGCCTCCTCCCCCACTGCACCCCCCGCCCAGCTGTCCTCATCCTCCTCCTCCACATCTCCGTTGCCGGGCGCGTTGTTGCCAGGCAACTGTCTGGGCACCCCGGTGCCGCCCCGATCCTCCCGCCGGCCGCTGTTCCCGCCCACGGAGGAGGAGCAGGAGGAGGAGGAGGAGGGGGGGCGGGATGTGTGTGTGTGAGAGTGTGTGTGTGTGTGTGTGTCCGTACGCGTCGCCACACTCGGCTCCTCCCCCTCCTCGCGCTGACGGCGGTGTGGGTGGGGCCTGGGGGTCGGCGGGGGGTGTGGCCTCCGACGCCAGGGCCGGGAGCGGAGACGACACATCCTCCTCCAGAGACGACGTGGTGGCGTCCGATTGGCCCACCCAGCCGGCGAGGAGGTCGTCCGACTGGCCGGCGCCGGTCTGCAGCTCGCTCTGGAAGTGGCGCACAAAGCGGTCGGTGAAGCGGCGGCAGAAGGCGGGCGCGGACGACTCGGCGGGGTAGTGCGGGTTCTCCTGCAGGAAGGCCCGGAAGTGGCGCGCGAAGTCCCCCGCCGCCGCCCGCGCGTGCAGCTCGCAGAAGTCCGTCCAGCTGAGGCGCGGCGAGGGCGAAGGGGTGGGCGTCTCCGACGGCAACCGCGGTGACAGGGGCAGCAGGCACGGCGAGGGCGAAGGGGTGGGCGTCTCCGACGGCTGGCCACACGGGTCGGGCGGCGGCAGCGGGCGTAAATCAAGGGGCGCACAGGGCCAGCAGGGAAGCCCGAAGGCGTGAGGGTGAGATGATGGCGGGGGCAGGGGGGAGGAGTTAGAGGTGGCCCGGGGGCTGGGCGGGGTCAGGAGGGAGCCGTTCATGACGGGAGCAGCTGATTGGCTCGCTGGGTTGACTGACGGCTCAGTGGAGCAGGGGGCAGGTGGGAGCCCTGTGTGATGTCAAAGGGGGCTCTTCTCATTGGCTGGTTTGTGTTGTGGGTGTGGCTTCTCACGCAGGCCAGGTGGGTATGCAGTTCAGCAGTCCGCAGGTAGAGGCACAAGCTTCCCCCATTTACACACACGCACACACACACCAACATACACATACACACACACACACACAGGCACTCAGCTCCAGCACGCTGGCCAGCACACACACCCATGGGAGGAGAGCAGCATTCCCGCCACTGCATGGGAGACACACACACACTCACACACACACACACACCTGGCCTCAGCCTCCCGACGCCAAGTCCAGCTAGGGTCCAGCTCCGACCAGCTACAACCTGCAGAGGCAAAACAGAGACAGCTCAGCACCTCAACAGGACACACAAACACAAACACAAGCACACACACGCACACTTAGCACAAACACATACACAGCACAAACACATACACAGCACAAACACACACACACAAACACAAGCACACACACACGCA
Organism: Alosa alosa; assembly: GCF_017589495.1. Classification (NCBI taxonomy): domain Eukaryota; kingdom Metazoa; phylum Chordata; class Actinopteri; order Clupeiformes; family Clupeidae; genus Alosa; species Alosa alosa. The sequence continues at coordinate 28,317,648 of NC_063210.1, read as the reverse complement.
CACAAACACACACACTTAGCACAAACAAATACACAGCACAAACACACACACACAATTTCCCCTTGGGGATCAATAAAGTATCTATCTATCTATCTACACACACACGCACACAGCACAAAAACACACACAAAAACACACACACACACATGCTGGTTAAACTCTCCCTACTCAAAACTAACAGCACAGCATAATATCGCTCGCACCACCACAGATGTTGAAGACTTCAGGTGTGTGTGTGTGTGCTTTAGCATCTTCCCTAGTAACACGCTAGAGGTTTGTGTGTTTGTGTTTATGTGTGTGTGCGCGCTTCAGTATCTTCACTAGTAACACGCTAGAGGTTTGTGTGTGTGTGCAGTGTTTCCCATACATTGACTAATCTGTGGCGGGGGCGCCGGCTGCCACACATTAATATTCTATGTTTAATTCAATTAAATTTAATTTAAATTAAATATAAGGTCAAATCCTTGCATTGCCATTGAGCTGCGCTTTTTACGCACGCAGCCTTTCCTTGCCCTGCCCCGCTCTCTCTCGTAGTCCCGCTGCCCTCCTCTGCATGTGCATTTAACAAAATATTCACAATTGTTGAAGGATTGTTGTTGCCACATAGAAGCATTGCATAGAAGACGCCTGGCTAAATTGCTATTAAATCCGCTTAGCATCGTGATCATGCTGCGCAAATTTGTTCAAAACTGCTGCATTGAAGTTAACTCTGCTAAGGTCACATTGAGGAGACTAAACTAAGTTAAGTTATGCAATCAAGCAGTATCTCAAAGCTAACGTTAGAATAATGTTTGGATGTCTTAGCATGCTTAGCCTACTTACAGCTGCTTGCCAATTTCGTTGAAGGGCTCTGACACTGAATGTTTGCAAAATCCCGATGTAAATAGAAAAATGTTTTCCAAGACTCAAAAGTGATTGTCCCAAGGAGAAGTACGAACCTTTATTTCAACTATGTAGAAAACGTTCTGAATGGCATCCACACATCAGCAGCCTTTCAACTGTGTTACAATCACAATGGCAAGGGTTCCCTCACGAACGTCTTAAAGTGACAGGCACTCAATTAGACCTATACACTACGACGATCTTAATACCCCCCTCGTTGTCCAAGTCAGCTACCGCCACAAATTGAATCCAGTTCTGTGGGAAACACAGGTGTGTGTGTGTGTGTTTCAGCATCTTCACTAGTAACACGCTAGAGGTTTGTGTGTGTGTGTGTGTGCTTCAGGATCTTCACTAGTAACACACTTTGTGTGTGTGTGTGTGTGCTTCAGCATCTTCACTAATAACATACTGGAGGTTTGTGTGTGTGTGTGTGTGTGTAACACGCTGGAGGTTTGTGTGTGTGTGTGTGTGTGTGTGTGTAACACGCTGGAGGTGTGTGTGTGTGTGTTTCTAACACGCTGGAGGTGTGTGTGTGTGTGTTTCAGCATCTTCACTAGTAACACGCTAGAGGTTTGTGTGTGTGTGTGTGTGTGTGTGTGTGCGTGCGTGCATGTGTGTGCTCCAGCATCTTCACTACTAACACGCTTTTCTCTAACAGATTCTCTCTTCATTAAAACAGGCTTAGAAGTAACATGTGAAACTTACTTAAAATACTTATGTTTTTATTATATTTTATACTTAGATTTTTATTATATTTTATTATTATTATTATTATTATTATTATTAACATAGAACTGTATTGAGTTATGTTATGTCCAGTGGTGTAGTCTACGTGATACGCAGGACTACGCAGTATACCCACTTAAAAAGCATCACCATCTCAGTATACCCACTTAAAAAGCATCTCAGTATACCCACTTAAAAAGCATATCTCAGTATACCCACTTAAAAAGCATCTCAGTATACCCACTTAAAAAGCATCTCAGTATACCCACTTAAAAAGAAATCACCGCTAGGGCTTTGACTCCGAACTTCGTTATTCGAATATAATTCGATTATTTTAAAAATTAAAGATATTCGAACGAATTTTAGGGATCTCTTAATATTCGAACCTGTAGCCTATGCAGATAATTTCTATAAATGTATTTGGTTGTAAACGTTTTCAATTCCGATTCCGAGGTTTTTTTCACGCCTGGTGAAGTGAAATCGTGAGCTCATTAGCAAGGCTATTATTGGCCATCTGGGCTCCTGTAGGTGACGTTAGCATCCTGGCTGGTAAGCGCTTAGTGAGCTCACACATAGACATAATAGACACTTTTATTTTAAACTTAACCTTCCTCTGATTTTAATCACCTCAGTTATCAATCAAAGCAAACAGGGAAAAGAAATGGCATCACAATCATGAAAAACACTCAAATAAATAAATGTGCAGATAAGTCTGAATGAAAAGCAGCACTGGTTGAAGCCTGGAAATATTGTAAACAAACGTTAGCTTAATTTGCTAGTTTATCATAGTCTGGTTAGACTTTTCAGTTTCCCTACGTGTGTTTAAGTTTAAAATTAATACTTTTTCTCCTTGGGACAGGCCCGTTTGAGTCTTGGAAAATACTTTTCCATTTGCATCGGGATTGAGATGGTTAGAACTTAGCAGTCAATCTGAATGCAACAGTTTTGAACAAATTTGTGCAGCGCGCCAGTCGTCTTGCACGATTAATGTTTGGATTACATGTGCATAGTGCATGCTGAGGAGATATGCGCCTGTTGAGATGGAGAGAGAGAGAGAGAGAGAGAGAGTGTACGGGGCAAGGAGAGTCTGTGTTGAGGTAGGCCTACTTCTATCGCCTACTCTGGTAGAGTGTGACATACTACAATGCAAGATATATTTATTTAGCATATTTATTTATGGACAACGTAAGGCAGGAGGTGTGTGTTGCTTTTAATTATGAATGTTCTATCGAACATATTTTTTATTAATATCGATTACATGTCTATTGCGATACATATCGCTATCGTTTTATCGCCCAGCCCTATGCTCAATAATAACAATTTTAACACATGCATAAATACTCAGCCTTTCGTGCATGTAGTCTATTGACATTGACTGATACACTGCCCTCTGGTGGACAGAACATATAGAACTTAAGTTTGATACCAATATCGGTCTTACTGAAGACATTTAATGGTTAAAATATTATTAATACATATTCGAATATATTCGAATTTTAATATAATAATAAACAAACGAACTTCGAATATGATTTTTGGGCAAAAGTCAAAGCCCTAATCACCATCTCAGTATACCCACTTAAAAAGCATCACCATCTCAGTATACCCACTTAAAAAGCATCTCAGTATACCCACTTAAAAAGCATCACCATCTCAGTATACCCACTTAAAAAGCATCACCATCTCAGTATACCCACTTAAAATAGGCAAGGGAGTTGATCACAGTATACCCACTACAGCTAACTAGACTACATCCCAGTATACCCACCACAGCTAACTAGACTACACCAAGTATAAGTATATGTACTCTTTTGATCCCGTGAGGGAAATTTGGTCTCTGTATTTATCCCAATCCGTGAATTAGTGAAACACACTCAGCTCACAGTGAACACACAGTGAGGTGAAGCACACACTAATCCCCACGCAGTGAGCTGCCTGCTACAAAGGCGGTGCTCGGGAAGCAGTGAGGGGTTAGGTGCCTTGCTCAAGGGCACTTCAGCCTTGAATGTGGGCATGGGAGAGCAGTGCTCGGTTACAAGCCCGATGCCCTAACCAGTAGGCCATGGCTGCCCCTAACCAGTAGGCCACGGCTGCCCCTAAGTAACCAGTAGGCCACTGCTGCCCACTATGTCTAACACCAGTAACACCAATACCAACAAGTGGACCAACACCAGTACTAGCATCTATCCTAAAGCCCACACCAACCAACACCAGTACTGGCATCCATCCTAATGTCCATACCAACAAGTGGACCAACACCAGTACTGGCATCTATCCTAATGTCCATACCAACAAGTGGACCAACACCAGTACTGGCATCTATCCTAATGCCCATTCTGTGTGTGAAAGGTGCTATACAAATAAAGCTTATTAGTAGTAGTAGTAGTATATGATTATTATTATATTATTATTATTATATTGTTATGATTATCTATCCTAATGGCCACTCATGCCTGAGAGACAAGGTGAGCAGGCAGAGCAGGTAGCAAAATATTAGGTAGCGAGATATTAGAGTTCCAAGCCCTGCTGTCCTCTCCTTCATTATATATTATATTATATTGTATATCATATTCAATACATCAAGCCCTGCAGTCCTCTCCTTTATTATATTATATATCAGATTCAATACATTATGCCCTGCTGTCCTCTCCTTCATTATATATTATATTATATTATATATCATATTCAATACATCACGTGGGGGGTTGTGTGCGTGTGTGAGAGAGAGAGGTTTATTAAGACACTGTACACACACACACGCTGTACATAACTACTTACATTTGTCTCTAGAGAGAATCACAGGTGACTATCTGTGCTCTTCACTGGCAGACAGCGTGAGCAAGGCCGGGCAACACAAACAACACCGTTGTGGATTCTCATTCATTTACGAAATTCCTGCCTAATTACCGCCGGGCCAACTCAAACATGAAAGGCCTTCCGAGTGCGGTGCTGGAGCGAGCAAGCGAGACGGCGGCAGGCAGGCAGGGGTGTGGGTTGGACCCTACACAGACGCCGCTCCACCAGTGGCGTTAACTTAACCTCGAACTCAAAGCCTACATTAACCTTGGTGGGAAGATATACAGAAAGCCTGTACATAACCTCCATCACCAATTCGCAATAGCCTTAGAATTGCGGCACCAGGATAAGAACATTAGACTGCGTTCTCCAAATAACAAAAACACAACGCTTTCAAGCGCTCGGTCCAATAACATTCACGTTACCGTACCCCGGTAAACATTAACGTCAAGGTGCTTACGGCAATCAGCATGTTTGGGCTGTCCAGGGAATTCCTACATGTGGAATGCACATTCAGTCGGAATCTACACAAACATTCCTCTTGCACAAATCATAAATTAGTCAGCTAACTGCATGATCTGTCATTGAAATTGCGTCGTTTATGCGCGCTAGCTAGCATCAGTGCGCACCAGACAACATTTAACCTCTTCGGTTACATTGGCAAATTGACGCCGATGTTTAACATTAGCTATCCCTGCTGAAAGGATACAATCTGATGTAAAACAACATACGCTGAAAGATAGCTGCCTGGCTAACTGTTTTAATTCAGAGTAACATTACATCAGGCCAAAGTCCACAACACAAACACCAATTTTCCTAGTCACATTGGTTAACGTTAACGAGCTAACGTTAAGTCGTCTAGATTCCCGTGCACATACAATACTGTTGTTCATGGCTAATCAATACCGTTATTGGCTAGCTCATGATAATGTTCAATTGCAGCTTTCCAACAGGCTAACGTTAGCACTCGTTAGCTTTAATGAAGAACGCTGACTGGGTGACTAGGTAGCTAGCTAGCTTGCATTTTCAACAAGCAGCCATGTCACAGACTGTTAGCTAGCCAGACTTTAGCCTGGCCAGCTATTGATAACATGCGTGAACATCGAGATGCTGAAGAAATTATATGCTTACCTTTTTTGTATTTATACACCGTATAGAGCTTTCAAATGTGTAATCTCTTTCAAAAATCCAGTTTAGCGGGCTAGAGGGAATGGTATTAGCTAACAAGACAACAGCGTTATTAGCCAGGTCGCTATTCTTAAATCGGTCCTCAGCTAATAGCACGTTAGCTATTAGCCAACAATCAAGAATATTGGAAACAAGTCAGCGTTGCCATGGATAGTATTTGTTATATCCCTCTCATCTAATATACATTTACGTTTGTCAACAACGGGTTGCGTTTTTGTCGTTTATAAAACCGTACTCGTTTTATTATTATTTTATAACAGTTGTTGTTGCTAAAATATGACTATTTCTGTCTCCTGTCCCAGCTCGTCTCTCGCGATAGAGTGGGAGAGGGTAGGGGGACAGGGATACGGAGAGAGGAGAGGAGAGAGGAGGAGGAGGAGGCGGAGGGGAGGGGAGGGGGCATGCATGTTGGTGAGAGTATAGGCTTCTCTACTCTATCGGAAAGGGCGAGGGCGTGAGTTCAGTTATGTTGCACATCGCCTGCTGCTTATGGGAACCGATCATACTGAAGCATCCCGTTATAGTGTCGTTTGTTAGGCTAATCCAAATCACAGTGACCTCTGAAACACTTATGGCTTAGACGAGAGCTGTCACGGCATAGTGGTTTCATTGCAAAACAGCCAGGACATCTGACTGGCTCAGCTGTTATCGCTCGTAGTCCAGCGCAGAGGATCAGCATCTCTGAGGAAGACCGTGTTGAAAACTCCATTTGAGGATTTCAGGTTTAAAACCACAGGTGGATAATTCATGTTGTACGACACGAGGTTTCAGGAGGGAGGTTTAGGAAGGGACTAGGCTAGCCTATTCGACCATTTAACGCTCAGGTTGAGCCAGAGCTACACCAGAGCTACACACACACACACACCATTACTTAGGCTGAGCCAGAGCTACACACTCACACACACACACACACAATCACTTAGCCTACACACAGCCTAGCCTAGGCTACTTGGTACACTTCTCCATTTAGCCAACACTTCCTTAGGTGAGATAATTTACTCCGATCATTTGCCTGCTGCCATGCGGATGACAGGCTTTAGCCTGCTTGTGTTTCCCACCTGATGACAGCTCAGATGCCTGCATGCCTCAGGGATATTTCAGTGTGGATGAATTCAGCTTAATCTCTCCAAAACTGAGATAATTCAGCTATTCCCCAACATATCAGCATCCAGCTTGGTTCATATTCACGGACCTCTGCTAAAACGTAACTTGGGTGTCACAATTGATGACAGACTAATTTTTTCGGAGCCTTAGACTAATCATAAAATCATGTAGGTTTTTCTCATAGACCAACAATATTAGGAAGCTCAGACCTTATCTGACTGAATATGCCACACAACTGGCCATGGTCTGTCCAAACTGGATGATTGCAATGCATTGTTTGCTGGCCTTCCTGCTTGTGCAGTGAGATTATTCAAAATGCAGGGGCATGTCTGGTCTTCAATCAGCCAGAGAGGACACATGTAACCCTTCTCTTGTTACTATGGTTTCCTAACAGCCAGAGAGGACACATGTAACCCTTCTCTTGTTACTATGGTTTCCTAACAGCCAGAGAGGACACATGTAACACAGTCAAGACTCCTCCATCAGCACTATGACACAGTCAAGACTATTTTCTTCTGATTCCTCATTGATGGAAGGAAGGTATTCTTAGTTTTCTTACAAAGTCACGTTTGTAATATCATATACGGTCATATACTGTAGGTTTAGGTTTATATAGGTCATATACTGTAGGTTTAGGTTTATATAGGTCATATACTGTAGGTTTAGGTTTATATAGGTCATATACTGTAGGTTTAGTCAGATTTTTATTTTCTTTTTTTTTTCTTTTTCGCATGTCCAAATTTCTGTCAAGGATTCCCGGGACACTGAAAGACCGGGTCCGTACATCATCACGGTCAAACTTGGTGGGCATGTAACCCCACATGGATAGCATGGAACCATCGTTTTTCTTTTGATCTGTAGCCCTCCCAGCTGGACTGGACCCCGAAAGGAGGGTAGGGCAGACACAGTTTTCTGTGAATATCTCGAGAACCGTAAGTTTTAGGAGGACCTTTTTTTTTTGTATGTTGATCTCAAGGGGCCATGTCAACCCATTCCATAACCACTCATTTCATGTATAAGCCACCTAGTTAAACACAAAAAAGTAAAAATTAGGTGTTGTAATCGGGGTATCTGTGACCTAACATAGTCAAACACTGCACTTAAATTGGAAGTGTAGGATCATTATGACACTCTCTGAATGCACGCCAAGTTTCGTGCATGGGGGGGCCACACAATAAATTAATTTATGTTACTATACACCAACTGGCCTGTAGGTGGCGGAGACAGTTTTCTGTGAATATCTCGAGAACCGAGGGCCTAGGAGGTCCACCTTTTTTGTATGTTGGTCTTAAGGGGCATGTCAACCCATCCCATTACCACTTATTTCATGTATAGCACCACCTAGTTAAAAATTAAAAAGCAAAAAATTAGGTGTTTTCATCACAATATATCTGGCTGACATGGTCAAAACTGCACGAAATTGAAAGTGTAGGATCATTATGACACCCTCCGAATGCATGCCACAATAATAATTATATTATTTATGTTATTAATAATTTATGTGTACATTTAGTGACCGTACACCAACAAGGATTCCCGGGACACTGAAAGACTGGGGTACACGAAACTCGGTGGGCATGTAACCCCACATGAACCATCGTTTTTCGTTTTGATCTGTAGCCCCCCCGCTGGACTGGACCCCCGAAAGGAGGGTAGGGCAGATACAGTTTTCTGTGAATATCTTGAGAACCGTAGGGCCTAGGATGACCAATTTTTTCCGTATATGTTTGCCTCCAGGGGTCATCTTAACCCATTCCATGTGCACACATGTGCATAAACAGATACACACGCATACACATACATTCACAATAATCATACGTATGACACATACTCACACAGTAGACATATGTACGCATGCATGCACATGCACAGCCACATACGCAGGCACACACACACAAGCACGCACACACACACACACCCACACACATAAACATAAATATGTACACGCACACATGCACACAAGAATTTCTCAGAATTATGAACAGGCAAGATGGGGGTGGGGTTGTATAAAATTAATTTTACATGTGAAATCTATGAACTAATCATGTTTTGGTACTTGTTGTCTAGCAGATACCAGTGAGAATTGAGTGGGGATAATGCAATTTAGTGAGACAGTTAGAATCACATAGGCCTTTCAGCGTGATTTATTTTTGTGGAAAAAATGTGCTGAACTGGGCGGCGGTCATATTTTGTACCGCTCTGCGGTACATCTAGTTTTTAGTCTATTACTAATATTTAGGCTGATTGTCAGCATAGTAATTTTAATGTTAATTGTTTCTGTAAGTCACTTTGGACAAAATACTATAAACAGTAACGCACAGTATTGTACGCAATACCTAACTGTCACACACATGCATGCATGCACGCACACAGGGTCATACCTAACACACACACACACACACAGGGTCATACCTAACTCACACAAACACACACGCACACAGGGTCATACCTAACACACACACACATACAGGGTCATACCTAACACACACACACATACAGGGTCATACCTAACACACACACAAACACATAAAAACACACACACACACATGGTCATACCTAACGCATGCACACACACACAGGGTCATGCCTAACTCACACACACACACACACAGGGTCATACCTAACACACACATGCACACAGACACACACAGGGTCATACCTAACTCACACACACACACACACACACACACACACACACACACAGGGTCATACCTAACTCATACACTCACATGCACACTCACACACACACAGGGTCATACCTAACACTCACATGCACACACGCACACAGGGTCAACAGGGTCATACCTAACACACACACACACATGGGGGTTAAAAACGGTTCAAAGAACAAAAGGGTCATTCCACGTCAATTCAACCAGGGCCCACGCACTTAGGTCTCAAAAAATTCTGAAAAAATTACCAGGTGTACCTATGTTATCCAGGAGACACACTGTAAAATTACTCTTATGTAAGATCAATACTTTCCAAGATACAGCCAGTTTTACAGGGGAGGGGGTGTCGATTTTGTTCGGCCTCTTTTTTTTGTCAAAGTTCACAAGCCCACAAGCGCCAAGAACTAAACCATGTAGGAGGCTAAAATTTTGCATGCTGGTACATAAATAGGAATAGTATGTAGCAAAATCGTGACGTTTGGTCTGGATAATCCTGCATGGTCATAGCTGTCCCTCAAAGTTGATACAAATTTTATTGGAGTTTTTGGCTGGGCTCTGTTTAAGCCTTCAGAAGACATATTTGTACTCAACATAGGCTCTTGATTTATTTTCCTTACTGAGATAAGTAGAAACACTCTCACAAAAAACAATGAACAGAAAATAAATTCCTTCAGGGTCTGAACAGCAGACTTTACAAGTCTAAAAAATCATTTTGGTTCTCATTTTCAGAGCACCCAAACACCTTGTGGGAATATACAAAGCTTTTTTAAAAACACCAATTTGACTTGTCTTATGCAAATCTTTCTTTTTCACTTTCCACCCTGAATATGGGCAAAATGCACCATTGACATCAATATGTTTTGTATAGAGCTACCACAGGTTACTCTATACAACCACAGGTGGCAGTGTGGTGACTCTATATAAACATATTAATGTCAATGGGGCATTTTGCCCATGTTCAGGGTGGAAAATAAAAAAGAAAGATTTGCATAAGACAAGTCAAATTGGTGTTTTTTTAAAAAAGAAGGGATCATGGAGAATAAAGAAAAACATATTTAAAAAATCTTTGTATATTCCCACAAGGTGTTTGGGGGCTCTGAAAATGATAACCAAAATGATTTTTCAGACTTGTGAGGTCTGCTGTTCAGACCCTGAAGGGATTTGTTTTCTGTTCATTGCTTTTTGTGAGAGTGTTTCTACTCATCTCAGTAAGGAAAATAAATCAAGAGCCTATGTTGAGTACAAATATGTCTTCTGAAGGCTTAAACAGAGCCTAGCCAAAAACTCCAATAAAATTTGTATCAACTTTGAGGGACAGCTATGACCATGCAGGATTATCCAGACCAAACGTGACGATTTTGCTACATACTATTCCTATTTATGTACCAGCATGCAAAATTTGAGCCTCCTACATGGTTTAGTTCTTGCGCTGTGGGCTTGTGAACTTTGACAAAAAAAGAGGCCGAACAAAATCGACACCCCTCCCCCTGTAAAACTGGCTGTATCTTGGAAAGTGTTGATCTTATATAAGAGTAATTTTGCAGTGTGTCTCCTGGTTAACATAGGTACACCTGGTAATTTTTTCAGAATTTTTTGAGACCTAAGTGCGTGGGCCCTGGTTGAACTGACGTGGAATGACCCAAAACACAAAAACCGGAAGCAAACACAATTTTTGGAGATCAACATTACAGTTTTTTTCTGATTGCTTAAGCACATTTTTTGTAACTATGGCTTTTTTTGCAAAACTCTACACACAAATAGGAAAACCTTTCACCCAATCAGCAAAACATTGTAGTTCTCTTGCAAAAGCTAACACACCTTGCTTAACTCTTCACACCTTCGTAAAAATGGTGTTTTCGTATCAAACAGTAAACACAAGCCATCACAATAATAAGCACACAATGTGCCAACTACACACTGATGGTATGAATAAAAAACACATCTGGCTTTTTGCTTTCTCTGTGCACAAGGTAGACTATGTCAGTTTGAGGTCATACTTTTGTCATAGTTCTGTAAACATACAGGGATCCAAACTTCAAGTATTGGTGTTTATTTACACACATCAAAACAAACACAAGTGTGTTTTTCCAAGTCAAAATACAAAATAGCAATTTCACTGAGAAAAAAAAAAGTCTACATCGTGTCATCTTTCTCAAAATTTCATCTACATCACATGCAATGTCCTAGTCCAAGGCACCGGGGAAAATATCTTCTGGAATACTGTATCCAGGCCTGACATGACAATATCCCCACATGTAGACTGTTTTTTTTTTGCCTGTAAAAGGGCTATTTCTTTCTCTTCTTACCCTTCCTCTTCCCCTCCTCGTCCTCCTCTTGCTCCTCCTTGTCCTCTTCCTCTAACTTCACCTCCTTGTCCTTGTCATCCTCTCCCTCTCTCTTCTTCACCTCCGCGTCCTCTTCCTCCTCCTCTTCCTCCTACTTCTTCACCTCCACGTCCTATTCTTCGGCCTCCTCTAATTCTTACTCTTCTCACTCTTCCTGCTCCCTCCATTGTACCCATTGTACATTACCTGTGGCTTATTTATAGTGCTTAGGCTGATTGCAAAGTGAACTAATTATCTAAAACAGTTTTCACATGAGAAAGTGTGCCAGAGAGTTGGCAAAATAGTGTAAATAATAGCCATACATGTGTATAGATTTGCTAGGAGTGTGTTGATCATTTGGAAATTGAGTGTAAAGCAGTGAGTTGTGTTTACAGTTCCGCAAAAAAGTGCTGTGCAGTGGATTGTGCCTACAGTTGTGCAAAGTGTGTGTTACAAAATTGCAAACTGAGTGCAAAGCAGTGTTTGTGCTTTTAGTTTTGCAAACTCAGTGAGTGGTTTTTTTATAAGTATTAATAGTTTTAGAAATTGTGCTATAAGAATCACAGTTGTGTTTAAGCATTCAGAAAAACGTTATCTAACAGTAAACACAAGCCATCACAATAGTAAGCACACAATGTGCCAACAACACACTGATGGTATGAATAAAAACACATCTGGCTTTTGCTTTCTCTGTGCACAAGGTAGACTATGTCAGTTTGAGGTCATACTTTTGTCATAGTTCTGTAAACATACAGGGATCCCAACTTCAAGTATTAGTGTTTATTTACACACATCAAAACAAACACAAGTGTGTTTTCCAAGTCAAAACACAAAATAGCAATTTCACTGAGACAAAACAAATCAGTCTACATCGGGTTAGTCTCTCTCAAAATTTCACATGCAATGTCCATCACATGCAATGTCCTAGTCCAAGGCACATGACAATATCCCCACATGTAGAAAAATATCTTCTGGAATGCCGTTATCCAGGCCTGACATGACAATATCCCCACATGTAGACTGATTTTTTTCTGTTTTCTCTTCTCCTCCTCCTCTTCCTCCCACTCTTCCTGCTCACTCCATCATACCCATTGTACATTACCTGTGGCTTATTTATAGTGCTTAGGCTGATTGCAAAGTGAACTAATTATCTAAAACAGTTTTCACATGAGAAAGTGTGCCAAAGTGTGCCAAATAATAGCCATACAGTGTATAGATTGGCAAAATAGTGTAAATAATAGCCATTGTGCCTACAGTACAGTTGTGCAAAGTGTGTGTTACAAAATTGCAAACTGAGTGCAAAGCAGTGTTTGTGCTTTTAGTTTTGCTTAACTCAGTGAGTGGTTTTGCCATTTGTGTGTAGACTTTTTAGCAAATTGTGCCAATAGTTACAAAAATGTGTTTAAGCATTCAGAAAAAACTGTAACCGTTCTTTTGTAACATTCTAACCGGTTCCCCTTTATAGGAGAGGCCTTAGAACACTGGAACAGGAATGAAAAAATAATGATTTTGCTCAGAAGAAACCGAAATGTAAATCCTTCTGTTTTCAGTCCCTGCTCACACACACACACACACACACGCCAACACAGGGCTGTGATTTCTGCTTACAGTTTTTTCTGATTGCTTAAGCACATTTTTTGTAACTATGGCTTTTTTTGCAAAACTCTACACACAAATGGCAAAACCTCTCACCCAATCAGCAAAACATTGTAGTTCTCTTGCAAAAGCTAACACACCTTGCTTAACTCTTCACACCTTTCTTAAAAATTGTGTTTTCGTATCTAACAGTAAACACAAGCCATCACAATAGTAAGCACACAATGTGCCAACAACACACTGATGGTATGAATAAAAAACACATCTGGCTTTTGCTTTCTCTGTGCACAAGGTAGACTATGTCAGTTTGAGGTCATACTTTTGTCATAGTTCTGTAAACATACAGGGATCCCAACTTCAAGTATTAGTGTTTATTTACACACATCAAAACAAACACAAGTGTGTTTTTCCAAGTCAAAACACAAAATAGCAATTTCACTGAGACAAAACAAATCAGTCTACATCGGGTCGTCTCTCTCAAAATTTCGTGTACATCACATGCAATGTCCTAGTCCAAGGCACCGGGAAAAATATCTTCTGGAATGCCGTATCCAGGCCTGACATGACAATATCCCCACATGTAGACTGATTTTTTTGTCTGTTTTTTTCTCTTCTCACTCTTCCTGCTCACTCCATCATACCCATTGTACATTACCTGTGGCTTATTTATAGTGCTTAGGCTGATTGCAAAGTGAACTAATTATCTAAAACAGTTTTCACATGAGAAAGTGTGCCAGAGAGTTGGCAAAATAGTGTAAATAATAGCCATTGTGCCTACAGTTGTGCAAAGTGTGTGTTACAAAATTGCAAACTGAGTGCAAAGCAGTGTTTGTGCTTTTAGTTTTGCGAACTCAGTGAGTGGTTTTGCCATTTGTGTGTAGACTTTTGCAAAAAAAGCCAATAGTTACAAAAAATGTGTTTAAGCATTCAGAAAAAACTGTAAGTGCTGTCTGTAATATATATTTCCTACATAGACCACTAGATGGTGCTACTTGTCTGTTTAACTGTGGATATTACACATCACACGTGCCAGACTGTGGATATTACACATCACATGTGCCAGACTAAGGCTTCAAATACATCTGTACAAAATAAAACAAAATAAGACATCACATGGAGTTCTATGGCTTAGAAATCACTCTTTTGGGTGTAAAGTAGGGGTGTAAAGATTAACCGATACGTATCGGTATCCGTTTTTAACATGTAAGATACGGCTACATCGATACGTGAAGCCCCGTATCGGAATAAAACTGAAATGAACCGGTCGTTTTTCTGCTCGCTCAGACTCTCCTTTACGTTGCAAGCAGCGCGTTCATCCCACTTCCAGTTTTGAAACTACACGTGGCACGGATTTGTGGGTAATGCAGTTTGTTTTGGGCTACATTCATTGCCCAAAGTTGTCAAAGGACCTCATTACCCATACATCTACTGCAACTTAAGAAAATAGTCTGTAGAGTAGCCTTATGTTTGATGAAGGGATTTCCTTAATGTTAAAGAATAATTTGGCCCTTGCTGCTAAAACGATGCACAAATGATTTTTATTTTGTTCATATTCACTCAGACTTGTGGCACTGAGTTTCTGGTTTCTGCATATTAGGTCTACCGTTGGAACAAAATAAGCCCAGAGAGTTCATTGATATGTATAGGCCTTATTCTTGTAGGCTATGAGAAAAGGCGAACAGTGTCTTAAGCACTTTTTTTATTTTATTTCGGCATTGTCTTACCTCAACAATAGGCTACAGCTCCTTGAAAACAATCAGATATAACTCTATAAAATCTGTAATGTCTATAAAAATGTATTTTTATGTTGTAATTGGCTGCTGTGTTTGACTGAAATGTAGACTATTATTTTTTCATTTCAATACAGTATACTGTATGATACAAAACTATACTGTAAGATAATCATATTCACACTTGTTTTGCCTAATTGACAACCATGACCATGATAATTGATAACATAAAATTAATGTGCACCTTGAGCAATTGATAAAAAATCTTTCAGAATGCTTTCCATTCTTGAACTGCATCGAATTGCATCGAATCGAATCATACTGAATCGTTTTTTATTAACTTTTCTTGTATCGAATCGTGCCCATGTATCTAGATGTGAATCGTATCGTCTTTTACATGAGAGATTCACACCCCTAGTGTAAAGTTTAAAACCCACCCCACAATTCTACAGTTTGAATTGTGATCCTGCTCTCCTGTGCTACGGGATGTCCACTGTAGAGGAGCCTCCTGCTGATGTCCACTGTAGAGGAGCCTCCTGCTGCTGATGTCCACTGTAGAACCTCTTGCTGCTGATGTCCACTGTAGAGGAGCCTGCTGCTGATGTCCACTGTAGAGGAGCCTGCTGCTGACGTCCACTGTAGAGGAGCCTCCTGCTGCTGATGTCCACTGTAGAAGAGCCTGCTGCTGATGTCCACTGTAGAGGAGCCTCCTGCTGCTGATGTCCACTGTAGAGGAGCCTGCTGCTGATGTCCACTGTACCTGCTGCTGATGTCCACTGTAGAGGAGCCTGCTGCTGATGTCCACTGTAGAGGAGCCTGCTGCTGATGTCCACTGTAGAACCTCCTGCTGCTGATGTCCACTGTAGAACCTCCTGCTGCTGATGTAATCATAATCATAATATCCCACACACTAATCATAATATCCCACACTAATCATAATATCCCACACTAATCATAATCATAATATCCCACACTAATCATAATATCCCATACTAATCATAATCATAATATCCCACACTAATCATAATATCCCAATCACTAATCATAATCCCATACTAATCCCACACTAATCATAATATCCCATAATCATGATCATCCCACTAATCATAATATCCCACACATAATCCCATATAATCCCAATCATAATCCCACACTAATCATAATCATAATATCCCACACTAATCATAATATCCCACACTAATCATAATCATAATATCCCACACTAATCATAATATCCCACACTAATCATAATCATAATATCCCACACTAATCATAATCATAATATCCCACACTAATCATAATCATAATATCCCACACTAATCATAATCATAATATCCCATACTAATCATAATATCCCATACTAATCATAATCATAATATCCCACACTAATCATAATATCCCATACTAATCATAATCATAATATCCCACACTAATCATGATCATAATATCCCACACTAATCATAATCATAATATCCCACACTAATCATAATATCCCACACTAATCTAATCATAATCATAATATCCCACACTAATCATAATCATAATATCCCACACTAATCAATCATGATCATAATATCCCACAATCTAATCATAATATCCAATCATCCCATACTAATCATAATCATAATATCCCACACTAATCATAATATCCCACACTAATCATAATATCCCACACTAATCATAATATCCCATACTAATCATAATCATAATATCCCACACTAATCATAATATCCCACACTAATCATAATATCCCACACTAATCATGATCATAATATCCCACACTAATCATAATATCCCATACTAATCATAATCATAATATCCCACACTAATCATAATATCCCACACTAATCATAATATCCCATACTAATCATGATCATAATATCCCACACTAATCATAATATCCCACACTAATCATAATATCCCACACTAATCATAATCATAATATCCCACACTAATCATGATCATAATATCCCACACTAATCATGATCATAATATCCCACACTAATCATGATCATAATATCCCACACTAATCATAATATCCCACACTAATCATAATATCCCACACTAATCATAATATCCCACACTAATCATAAATATAATCATGATATCCCACACTAATCATAAATATAATCATGATATCCCACACTAATCATAAATATAATCATGATATCTTTCACAGGCTGTTTGGGGAGCAGCAGGCTCATTCGCTCCCTTGGAGTTCTCCAGGTTCATTGGCCATCGCATAAAGGTCATTTTATTTCTCCAATTTTGACATCATTTTGTCCAATGTCTCCAGAATGCCGTTATTAATGGGGGTGTAATGTTTAATGGTTCAGTTGTAAGTCACTTTGGACAAAAGCGTCTGCCAAAACAAAAAAAAATGAATTGAGTTGAGTTGATGAACGATGAAGTTCGATGAAGGAGTTTATGAACGATGAAGAGGAGTTTATGAACGATGAAGAGAGGGTGGAGATTATGAACGATGAAGAGGAGTTTATGAATGATGAAGAGTTTATGAATGACGAAGGCCGCAGGGATGTTAATGGCCACATGGGGGCAGCCTTGAGCTCATCTAAACGGCTCATTTGGCCCCAAACTAGTTACTTTGCCCACTCCCACTGGTCATTATCACACACACACACATCCTCTCCCTAGCTACTGGTCATTATCACACACACTCCCTAGCCACTGGTCATTATCACACACACACTCCCTAGCCACTGGTCATTATCACTAACGGAAGGGTCATCATTACAGTGATCTACATCATTTGGTCCTTCATACGCACACACACACACTCTCATACACATACACACACATACAACACACACACACAGCCGTAGCCTAAAACACTAACGGAAGGGTCATCATTACAGTGATCTACATCATTTGGTCCTTCATACGCACACACACACTCTCATACACATACACACACATACAACACACACACAGCCATAGCCTAAAACACTAACGGAAGGGTACACACGCACACACACACCTACACACACACCTACACACACGCACACACTCAGCCCTGATTGAAGAGGGGTCAAGTATCAGCCGACAGATTGTTGACGAACTTCACACCGCTCATAATAGAGTGCATGAAACACACACACACACTCACTCACACACACGCACACACACACTCACAAACACACACTCATACACGCACACACACAGACAGTATATTTTTCATTGATCAACCACTACAGAGCTTGGCCCGGTATAGTGAACCTGGAGTTTATTACAGAAGACTTAAGAACACTTACCAACTGTTCCTCTACCAGCTCCTCTCCAAGGAAAGTCCATATAAGGCATTACCTTCCGGCAATAGTCGTCATGCTCCGTGTGAGATCTCAGTCTTCTGTAAGATTAACAGTATTCTGTAATAAACTAACTATGTTGCTGGTGCTTTGTTTTATGTGTAGGGACTCTGAGAAAGCTACTAATGAGGTTTGGTGCTGTTTTGAACAATATTTCTGGTTAAAAGATGCTATGGGTTTCACTCATGGCCCCTATATAATCCACTGTTTGCGTTTCACTCATGGCCCCTATATAATCCACTGTTTGCGATTTGGGGCTATAGCGCAGGGGTCCCCAACCTTTTATGTACCATGGACCGGGGGGGGGCTCGGGGGTTCCATGTTCCATATGTGTTGTGCATGCATTACTTGAAAAGAACTGGAAAAGGTAACGAACTCTTAAAAATGTGAAAAACGTGAACTTGAAGAAGTGAAAATTGAACAATATGAACTATGAAAATTGAACAACTTGAAGCATACATATATCAAGTGTGAACATGCTTAACAAAATATGGGAACAAAACATGGGAACTAAACGTGCATTACGAATATAATCAGTGGGAGCCCTGTGCTTGTTTCCCTGCAACAAGAAGGTTCCATCTGGGGGTGATGGAAGACAGTGACACCCTCTGTATGTTTGAAATGTCCAGTCGATTGCGCAATTTGGTCTTAGTTGCAGTCATTGCAGAAAACCCGGCCTCGCATAGATACGTGGTGGGAAATGGTAGCAACGTTTTCAGCGCTTTTACGGCTATCTCGTGATATTCTGCTTTGGTTTTGATCCAAAAACCCGCCAGAGAGGTTTCCTCATACACACTCTTAAGACCACCGTCATTTGCAATTTCGATCAACTGCTCTTCCTCTTAGGACTATTCGGGATATTGACAAATGGGTTGCGGACCCACTCATTGGTTTGCCGTGGATCTTTGGAGGATGGGAAGTAACGCTCAAACTCATTTCAAAGCGCAACAAGGTGATCGCGCACCAGCTGCGAGAGAAAGGGCCCTGCCTCAGTCTCTCCCAAAACCCCCACTACTGTTTGGAACATATCAAATACACCCCGGTCCACTCGTCATAGGCACAAATCAAGCTTGGCTTTAAATGCAGCGACTTTATCTGCCAGTTTAAAGACAGTCGTCATTCTCCCCTGGAGTGACAGGTTGAGGTCATTAAGCAACCCGAATATGTCACACAGGTAAGCGAGTTTTCACACCCAGTCCTCATCACTAAAATGTGCAGCTAACGGTGACTTTTTTTCTGCTCTCACAACTCAAACACTCTGGCCAGTGACCTGCTAAAGATGCTTGTTTTTTGTTGCTCATTCTAGCAGTTTAGCTAACTTCGTGTGACACTACTGTTCGCCAAGAACTGATCAAGTGAAGTGAGCTGACCTGAGGCTGCGCAGCGCTGAAGGCCATATGTAAAGTGTTGAAGGCGGGACAGACAGATGTAAGAAAATAGACCTTGCAAAATGCAAACATGCGTGCAATTAAACAACTGCATATAGGCCTATGCCATGTAAAAATGTGACATTATTGCTAATTAAATTGAGTTTAGTTTGCATGCATTTTTTTTAAAACTCATGTCGTAGGCTACTGCCCGGTTAGGAATGTCCCGCGGCCCGGGTGTTGGGGACCGCTGCTATAGCGTATATCGGAGCAAGCTCTGTAGTGGTTGATCAACGAAAAATACTTTTAATGCAGAAAAACACCCTGGGGTCAATTTTCGCTGGAGTTAGACTAACCAATAAGGTACCTCAGCCCTAGTTAGCGGTGGTTAGCTCTGTCATAGCTCTAGTTAGCGGTGGCTAGCTCTGTCTTAGCTCTAATTAGCGGTGGTTAGCTCTGTCTCTGCTCTAGTTAGCGGTGGTTAGCTCTGTCTCTGCTTTAATTAGCGGTGGTTAGCTCTGTCTCTGCTCTAATTAGCGGTGGTTAGCTCTGTCTTAGCTCTAGTTAGCGGTGGCTAACTCTGTCTCTGCTCTAGTTAGCGGTGGCTAACTCTGTCTCTGCTCTAGTTAGCGGTGGCTAGCTCTGTCTCTGCTCTAGTTAGCGGTGGCTAACTCTGTCTCTGCTCTAGTTAGCGGTGGCTAACTCTGTCGTAGCTCCAGTCAGCCATAGTTCACCCTGCTCTGTTAGTTTGCTGATATAGCATCCTTTACTCTGCTCACTATTTGCTTCCAAGCCAAGTGTGTAGAACAATAGAACCTGTGGACTTGGCTGCCAGGTGTGTGTGTGTGGACTTGGCTGCCAAGTGTGTGTGTGTCTAAAGTGCCCTTTTGAGTGGCCATTTAAATGATCAATGCTTCGTAAAATTACACATGACCATTTAATAAAAATGAGCATGTGAATCAATTATTCGAGAATAAAAAATGTTTAAAAGTAATAATATAGAAGTAAAGTTCTACTACTCAAGGCTACTACTCTACTCAAGGCTACTCAAGGCCTGTGCTGCTGAACTGGGGGAGCCACTGAAGCACATCTTCAATTTGAGCCTACGCCTTGGACAAGTTCCAACACTGTGGAAGACATCATGTCTCACCCCTGTCCCTAAGAAGCCACACCCTAGTGAGCTTAATGACTACAGACCTGTCGCTCTTACATCACATGTGATGAAGACAATGGAGCGATTGGTCTTAGGCATGCTCAGACCCCAGGTACGCCATGCACTAGACCCGTTACAGTTTGCTTACCAGGAGAAAGTGGGCGTGGACGATGCCATCACTTATCTTCTACACAGGACACATTCCCACCTGGACAAGGGGAAAAGTGCTGTGAGAATCATGTTCAGACTGAAGAACTGTCTCTCTGACACTGTGATCTGCAGCACCGGAGCGCCACAGGGAACTGTGCTCTCTCCAGTCCTGTTCACCCTGTACACATCTGGCTTCTGCTACAACACCGAGTCATGCCACATGCATAAGTTTTCTGATGATACTGCAATTGTGGGGTGTATCAGGAACGGGCAGGAGGAGGAGTACAGGAGCCTGGTGGAGGACTTTGTGCAATGGTGCAAACTCAATCATCTTCAACTTAACACTTCAAAGACCAAGGAGATGGTGGTGGATTTCCGCAGGTCTAAGCCCACTCTGCTACCAGTCCACATTGATGGGGTCAATGTGGAGGTGGTTAGCACCTACAAGTATCTGGGTCTCCACCTGGACAATAAACTGGACTGGTCAGCCAACACTGATGCACTCTACAAGAAAGGGCAGAGCAGGCTGTACTTCCTGAGGAGGCTGCGGTCCTTCAATGTGTACAGTAAGCTCCTCAGGATGTTCTACCAGTCTGTTGTTGCCAGCGTCCTCTTCTATGCAGTAGTATGCTGGGGAGGAAGCACAAGGAAGAAGGATGTGGGGCGAATTGACAGGCTGGTAAGGAAAGCTGGCTCTGTGGTGGGAGCTGAACTGGAGTGCATCACTTCACTATCTGACAAAAGGACCCTGAACAAACTGATCAACATCTTGGACAATGAGTGTCACCCACTCCACAGCACTATTGTTAAGCAGAAGAGCCTAATCAGCTGGAGACTTCGCTCACTGCCTTGCACAACTGACAGACTGAGAAAGTCATTTGTCCCCAGGGCCATTGAACTGTTCAATGCCTCACTTAAGGGAAGAGGAGAGATAGACTTCTCTGCATAGTCTGTCTGCCTCTTCACCCCCTCCATGTTTGGTACTGTCTGTCCACTAGCCACTTGTACCACTGTCTTTATGCCTAACTGTTTTGCGTGCTATATTAGCACATTAGCACATATGCATAACCCCCTCCATGCCACAGCCGAACTGTGGCCACACTTATAAATTTTCTTAAATAGTTAAAGATATAGATATATAGACTTTACTTTACTTTATTTCTGCATTGTTGCACTGTTGACTTACTCATTTGCACTATCACCATGACCACTATCACCATTGCACTACCACCATGACACTCATTCACACAGAGCACCTTAGAGCACCTTACCATACCTTACTATGCACAGAGAATCACAGGCTCAGTCCCTGCCTCAGTCATTGCAAGCGCCTCTGATTTATTAATCACCACTATGTGGTACTGTTTTTAGAATTGATTTAGATTAAGTGTTAGTATAATTTGTATTTTTGTAATTTGTATTTTAGTATATTTGTATATATTGTATTAAGTGTTAATAATTTGTATTTTAGTATATTTAGCATATTCTTTATATTCTACTGTCCTTACTGCTTAGTTGTGTTTTTACATTATATACTCTTTCTGCTGTTAAAGAATGTGTTTGTGTTGTATGTATGCTGCTGCTGAGACCTTGAATTTCCCCTGGGGATCAATAAAGTATCTATCTATCTATCTATCTATCTATCTATCTAGTTGGTAGCCTCGTCTACCTGCACTGCTGCCGGTAGGGTAGGGTGACATCATAGGCTATCAACGTGACCTTTTAACTTTGCCTGCCTGCAAGATGCGCAGGAGACTGTTAAGAACACTTACCAACTGTGCCCCTACCTGCTCCTCTCCAAGGAAAGTCCATATAAGGCATCAACTTCTGCCAATAGTTGTCATGCGTCTAGTGAGATCTCAGTCTTCTGTGAGATTAACAGTCTTCTCTAGTAAACTCCAGGTTTGTTAACTACCTTGTTGGTGCTTCGTTTTATACGTAGGGACCCTGAGCAAGCTACTGACGAGGTTTGGCGCTGTTTTGAACAATATTTCTGGTTAACTGGCTGGAATTACACTTTAAGTGGTCCTTGGTCTGAAAAAGTTTGAGAAAACACTGAATTAAAGGATATTGGCCTAGTTCAGCTCTGCATGCATTGTTTGTGGCACATCTGTGCCCTTTTAAGATGATTTTACAAAACTCAGTATGAAGGGTCAATATAGTCTAGGTCCTGGGTAAGATTTGTATGCACTTCATTGACCCCACTGAACAACGTGGGATGTGTGCCAAAATCTCATCGGTCGCATCGGCTAACTAGTGCCAGATTTCGGAGTGCAGGGGACAAGCCGAGATGAGCTATGAGACAAAGGTTCACACTCGATATCATGTTTCAACACACTTTAGGTCAATATCACACCGAAATTCTCCTTTAATGTTCAAGTAAATAAAAAACTGCTCTCTCAGCATTGAAAATACAGGTAAATATCACATTGAACTAAAAAGGACACAACTCTGTAACCCAACTGCCAAAAAAAAGCTCACCAAAAAAGAAGAAGGGTTCACTGCCCTGTTCTTCTTCAGTGAGTTTTATTTGGGCAGTTTGCAAACGGAGTGCATTACCACCATCTGCTGGACTGAGGTGTAATGGCAAGTGTACCCTGTAGCCTCGTAATGGCCGCCGGGTGAACAAGGCGAATAGAGGACTGATTTTCACACTGGTAATGAGGAACTCCCATTGATTGGCCTGGCAATCAATGGGAGGCGTTCGTGGGACAGGTTCAAAGTTTTCTTATGTTCTGCTATCACGTTGGGTAGGGCAGCGCGAACAGGGAGGCCTATGTGTTTGACATGTTGGACTATGTGAGTGTGGAGTATCATCGCACGGTCTCGGATTACCCTTTTTTCGTTCTCTAGGACATTGTTGGATACTTTGCCTTTTTTGCTATATGGGGATTTCTAATCTGGACGGACGTTTGCAAACAAGGACAGGCTGGTGAGACGCAGGGTGTCCTTCCTTGTTTTGCGTTCGCGGAGAGGCTGCCACTACCTAAAAGGACATTGTTTTGTTTGCATTGCATGGCAATACTCGGACATTTAATTATTCCACTGTCTTGAACTATTGCGCAATATTCTTGTAATTGTTTTGTGTGTTGTTTTGGGGGGATTTTGGGGTTGTTTTGTTTATGAGTGAATGAATGGAGCGGGCCTTGGTTTTTTAACCCGCCGGTACATTAATTCTATAAAGCACGGAGGTTTAACGTTTGTGTCTTTGTGTGATTCAACCGTGTTTGGTAAAACTTCCTGGGTTTATTGCGTGGACGATCCATGTTTGTATTTTTGGTTATTTAATGCATGTCCAGCATAAGTGTAGTGGAATAGTGGCCCCGCACCTTTTGATGCGTATTGTAACCCTCTCTTTCGGAAACATTAGAGAGCGTTTGTTACAATGTAAAAGAATAAACTAAACATGACTCACCGCTGGTCATCAATTTTAGAGTCACTTTCCATCGTGGACCCAGGGGAGTCGTCCTCAGAGCTGGTTTCTTCTGCTGTGATGTTTTTAAAGGCTGCCACCATGTTACTCCCATTGTCCGTTATCACCGCCAGCATCTTCTGCTGTGGTGTTTAATCAACTTATTATTTAGTATAATTTGTATTTTAGTATATTTAGTATCTTCTACTGTCCTTATTGCTTAGTTGTGATTTTTATATTACATACTTTTAATTACTTTTTTCTGCTGTTAGTGAATGTGTGTGTGATGTCTGTATGCTACTGAGACCTTGAATTTCCCCTGGGGATCAATAAAGTATCTATCTATCTATCTATCTATCTAAAATCTGTTCAGAGTCACCCCGCTCACAATTTGTTTGATCAACTGCCCTCTGGGAAGAGGTACAGAAGCCTGCGCTCCCGCACCACCAGACTCACCAACAGCTTCATACACCAGGCTGTTAGGATGCTGAACTCTCTCCCACCTCCACCCTCAGCCACATAACATCCTGGACTTTTTGGACCCACAATGGCTGCCTTGCACTACTCCACTTGTACACTTGCACACTTTGCAACTTGTTGTTGTTGTCCTGTTGTCCTGAAAACACTTCTGAACACACCTCTGCTGCTCTTACATAACTTGCACCACTATGCCACTTGCATACTTAGGTCAAACAGAACTACCTCAGCCATTTATTGGCCTGACTTTTTGCACTATTATATTGACTGTCTACTGTATGCACAATTTCAACCAAATTTTGCTGCTCTTATTTCTTCATTGTATGTGCCTTCTTATTTACTTTTTATATTGTTTACTTGAATGTTATGTTTGTCTGTGGACCTAATTGGTTAAACTATGTCTTGTCTCCACCGTGGGATAGTGGGAAACGTAATTTCGATCTCTTTGTATGTCTTGACATGTGAAGAAATTGACAATAAAGCAGACTTTGACTTTGAGATTGAAAAGTTGTGTTTTATTTTCATAATCTTGGTTCAGTGAACACATACAACCGTCAGTTTGTTAGTTAACAGAACTTTTGTGAATATGACGTTCAGGCATATACCGTAAAACTCCAAATAATAGCCTGGGCTTTTATTTTCCCAAATCGCCAAACTGCACCGGCTAGTATTAGAGACAGGCGTCTATATGAGACAGGCCTTTAATTCCCTTTACACAAAACTTTTCCTCTGCAAAGATGGAAAATATTATCGAATTAATTATTTCAAACACACTGAATGTCTACCTATATGACTAGGCTATCTGATGACAATTACGGATCATCATTCATTTAATGTTGAGATGTTGTTCATTGAGTGAGATACAGTAAGATCCAAATAGCGGGAATAGCAGAACAGATGAACCACGTTTTAATTAAACGTAATCTACAAAGAGATCGTATCACACTAAAAGCTCATATTTTGTCACTAGCAAATAGCCTATTTCGGGCCTTTGTCAAATACAGTTGCATTATCAGCCCTGACCAAAACCGTTCAGGAATTATTTATGCAAAAGTGGAACGTGCTTAATGTTTCATTCTCCCTCCTTTTCAGCATGAATGAAACAGCATGAGAGAGCATGAACCATATTGTTTTTCCCGTTTTGTATTTGCCAAATTTGACAACAGTCTACATTCAAATCATAGCCTACTTCCAGGCGCGCGGGAACATATTTTTGACCAGGGGTGCTGAATAACAAAATAATCATGGATGTCCGACGATTTCTCCCCCAGCATATGATTCGAATTTAGACAGCTAAATACGCCATTTCACCGCCGTGTATGAGTAGGTCTAAGAGTGAGAAGTTTTATAATGCCCTGGGCAGCCACATTCCACTGCAACTATGCGCAGCACTTGCCACTCTGACTCATCAATAAAAACTGTGCGCGCACACACCAGTCCCTAGAAGCGCACTTGACTTTACATCATAAACCTATTTCAGTAGGTTATATAGCCAGAGAATGTCCGTAGACAGGCTCTGATATAGCCTAGTCTAAGGTAAATTCCTTTTCTGACTTCTTTTTCTTTATCGCAATGGCATTTAGAATAAAGAATAACGTTCGCAAACCGTTCTGGTTTTGTTGCCAGCATAAAAACAAGCTTACCATCGGCCTATCCGCAAATTTTAAACACAAGGGATGAATTGAACGATGACGAAGTCGGACATATAGGCATAGTTCATATTGGGAAAAAAGTTATACAATTTGAAACTCTAGCTTTTCCCCACCGCAGTCTTTTAATGCCATCTAATCATAACGTGCGCAGTCTGCGCCATACTTAAGCCCAAATCACACCCAAGATTCGCAACGAGATGAGCAGCAACTTGATGCAACATTCTAAAACCTTGCAACTGTGACTAGACATGTGAATGCATTGCGACGGCTTGTAACGACGTGCAACATGTAATTCACACTGCTGTAACCTCCTTTCTGTAACGGTTCCGTGTCATTGCGAATCTTTAAACAGACGATCTGACGGGTTTTAGAAGATTAAATACAACCCGAAACTAAAAAATAGACCAGGCCTCTACTGGAGACCGGCCTTTAACCCAAACCTGTAGCCCTGCCAGGCGTTTAAAAGAGACAGGCGTCTCTTAGGGACTATTTGAAGTTTTACAGTAAACTATAAGTTTACCTGCAAACGCAGTCTTCTTGTGGAAGAAGATAGTGCAGTGGTCACAGACATGGGATAGCATGCGGGAGACTAGGGTTTGATTCCCGTGTAATGTGTTTTGGCAGAGTGAGTGTGCATGTGTACCAACGTCTCTGGAGAGAAGGCGCGCAATTTGAAAAAGAAATCGGTTCTCAAACGGAAGTTTTGATTGCAACAATTAGCTAGTTCATGCACCAGGGTGTAAATAGCATACAGTACTTTATACACCAGGGTACCAATAGCATCCACTTCTAACTATACATTGATGCAAACAGCATACTTTGTCAAGTCAAGTCGTCAAGTCAAATTTATTTATATCGCACATTTCAAAGCAATAGCATTGCACCAAAGTGCTTTACATAAAAAAAAAAATAATAATAGTAATAATACATACATACATACATACATATAAACATATAAAATAAGGGAGAGGTGAGGGGGTCAGGGAGTGTTAAAAGCTAGGGAGAAGAGGTAGGTCTTTAGGTTGGATTTAAAACTACTAATAGTGGGGCAGGATTTCACAACATCAGGAAGGCTATTCCAAAGCTGGGGAGCATAGACAGAGAAAGCTCTGTCACCTTTGGATTTAAGAGAGCCAGAAGGAACACAAAGAAGACACTGGGAAGATGATCGGAGAGGTCTAGGACAGTAAGGAATTAAAAGATCAATAAATACTGAGGTGCTAAACCATGTAAAGCTTTGAAAACAAACAGAAAAAAAAAATAATAATTCTGTGTTCCACAGGAAGCCAGTGCAGTTTAACCAACACAGGTGAAATGTGGTCACGTTTCTTAGATCCAGTCAGTAATCTGGCTGCAGCATTTTGGACCAGCTGGAGTCTGTTTAAGGTAGATTTAGTTACACCTACATACAGTGAGTTGCAATAATCAAGCCTAGAGGAAATAAAGGCATGTATAAGGATTTCTAAATCACTGTAGGAGAGAGAAGACTTGAGCTTTGCTATTGTAAGTTGGAAAAAACTACCCTTGACAACGCTGTTGACTTGCTTATTAAAAGTCAGAGAAGAGTCTACTGTAGATAAACACCAAGGTTCTTGACCACACTGTGATGGTTAACAGACAGAGGGCCAAGAGCCTTGCTTATATTGTTGACAGAATTAGGTGGTCCACAAATGATTACTTCTGTTTTGCTATCATTTAGCTGTAAAAAGTTGTTAGCCATCCAATTCTTAATGTCATTAAGACAAAGAAAAAGGTTGGTCAATGAGCAGGAATTGTCAGAGGCCATCGGTATATAAAATTGAGTATCATCTGCGTAGCCGTGGTAACGAATATTGTATTGATTGAAATTGGAGCCCAGGGAAAGCATGTATAAAGCAAATAATAGAGGCCCTAAAATAGAACCCTGGGGGACACCACACTTAATGGGAGCAGATGGTGATGAAGCATTGCCTAAATGCACTGAAAAAGATCTATCAGTTAAGTAAGATCTGAACTAATTTAATACAGTGTCTTGCAGGCCAACTTCAACATCCAGGCGTTTTAAAAGGATCTTGTGGTCAATGGTGTCAAAAGCAGCACTAAGATCTAACAGGACCAATAGGGCACAAGAGCCAGAGTCAACAGAGAGCAGTCGATCATTATGGACCTTACTACTAATTACTTTGTCTATTACAGAGCTCACACCCTGTTACGTAACAACAAAAAAACATGTTGCTTGTTTTTTTGTTTTTTTATTATTATTACATTGTGTGATCAATATGCCAGAATAAATGCACAGGGGTGCAAATAGCATACACTGATATTTGTACCAGACGGGGTATTAATAGAACACTTTGCTATGTGCACCGGGGTACTAATAGGACACATTGCTGTGTGCACCGGGGTACGAATAATTCACTTCTAATTGCTCCAGGGTACGAATAGCATACACTACTAATTGTACCAGGGGTATAAATAGCCTTACCCATATATTATACTATATACTATACACTATGTATATATGCACCCTAGGATGCATTTTGGTGAGAGTTAGCCTACGCTTTAAAGGTGCCATGTGTAAGAATTGAGGTATTAGCATGCTAAATGACTAGCCACAGCCCGACAGGTGTCATAATACCAGTTTCTGCCATGGGAGGCGGTATGCGGGCAACATAACCGCCAGCCAAACTGCAATACACGAATAACTCGCACGGCTTGTGGGCGTACTTGAACCAAAGAGTATACACCTGTCGGGCTGTAACTAGTAATTTAGCATGCTAATTCAGGTTGATATCTCTGCAGCACTATACCTTGTCATTTTTTTAATTACATCATCGCCCTTATTTCTTCTCATTCTTTTGATGCGTGTAGCTCATTTTTTTGGATATTTTTACCTCAATTCTTACACATGGCACCTTTAAGGGAGTTTGTTGGCTAGTTAGGTTTGGCTCAGCAAAACATTAGCAAAGTTAGCTTTGACAAGGCTGGCG
Organism: Alosa alosa; assembly: GCF_017589495.1. Classification (NCBI taxonomy): domain Eukaryota; kingdom Metazoa; phylum Chordata; class Actinopteri; order Clupeiformes; family Clupeidae; genus Alosa; species Alosa alosa. The sequence continues at coordinate 28,288,124 of NC_063210.1, read as the reverse complement.
GCTAACATTATTTTCATCAAGAGGTGTGCTAACTCGTAGGCCTACAGTACCTCCGGATTGTTTTGCATTTCATTATTATTTCTTTAATTAATTCATCGAAATTTACGACAGTCCTAAAAATAACCTTAGCGTGTATGCTTACCTTCGCATGTATTTCTGGATGAGAGTTCTCCTAATGTCGCTTCAAGTTGGTGGTACTTTGCCAGCGATTTTTGCTCCACGCGGTTTGCGTACGGCCTTGTTGTCCTTCATATCTGAAGTGTGACCAGACGTCAATTCTTCTTTTTCTTCCTAGATTTAGCTCTGCCATTTCTGTTCATGAGACATTGGGGAGACACTAGACTGGGTGCACTGCATTAACCTGACCCTAAATCTTACATAGCCATTGGTGGAGTAAGGTAACCTGACCCTAGCCAGTTGAATTTTCGCTCCGCCTAGCTCCACTCATCCATCTGGAACCGATCCATTGAAGTGTTGCTTCAGAAGGCTGGGCCTAATCAAAAAATGCTTGCATATAATTGAATAAGCCACTTGTCCGTCATCTATTGACGTGCTACTTCAACCACTCACATCGAAGCCAACCTGTGACGCTGATAACAGTCTCACAGTCGCTTCTACGCTATGTCACATCTATGAAACTCCCGCCCTGCATCCTGATTGGCTGTACCATAAAATCGGTTGCAGAAATCACTCTCAATGGAAGATTGAGATGGATGTGAGTGAAGCTAGGCGGAGCTAAGCGGAACGAAATTCATCTGGCTAGGGTCAGGTTAGCACTGCATTGCATTTGCCACGTTTTTTACTATGGCTCTGCTGCTCTGATTGGATTTCTTCCCAACTTGTCCCACAAAAAGAGAAGTTCTGATTGGATGTCTTCTCCATTCGTCCCTCCCTAACATGTTCGTCTTATTTTTATTCGTTGACTAAAGTGTCAGTTATATTTTGTCACAGTCTAAGTCATCAAATCTGACTTTTTATCTAGTTTTTATTTAGTTTTCGTCCGTGAAAAAGGTTTGTCGACGAATATTTTTCATCATAGTCTTTGTTAACAAAATTAACACTGCCTTTAATAAAACGATTTTTGCCATGTTTTTAGGCATAAAATGTCATATAAATCAGGCTTGGAATAATATATCAACAAACCCCTCTGTAAAAATCTTCTAAATATAGTTAAGCATAATAAGACTATAAAGTTTGGTGTATGTAAGTGCTTCTGAAGTGGAGATTTCGTGCTCAGAGTGGGAGAGGAAACTCATTTTGAGAAAACGGCCTTGAAACACAGCCAATGAGATTCCGTTCTCAGCTTAGACTTGCCTTTGAACTTTCGTGATTGGTTGCTAATACAAAGGAAGTGTCCATATATGGATCACATAGCGTGATACAGGAAAAGCAGAACTTTCCAACGGTACTCCACACGATATGTTTTGGATCACGGTCCCGGTGGTGCATGCAAGGTTAGAATTAGTGCTGTCAGTTAAACGTGTTATTAACGGCGTTAACGTAAACCTATTTTAACGGCGTCAATTTTTTTATCGCGAGATTAACGTTCTTTTTGGTGTAACAAACTTTGTTGTTTTTTCACATGCTGTTGCAACAACTAGTAACGTTAGAACAACTACAACACACCAGATCTCGCTAGACCAGAAACTAAACAATATGCACTGACGAATGGAATGGAACGTTATATGTGCTGCACGTACATGCCCCCTTTTAGGGGAAAGTTGACTGATTTAATGGAAACCTATGCTGCATCAAAGTGGGGAGCGAAAAGGGCTTATAGTATACTTACTAAATCTTCAAAACAAACGTGAATAAAAGGCACAAAATAAGGTTGGTGTAAGAGTTATCTGTGTGTTTATGGGATTAATGTGACCATGTTCCTATGTTTTGCTCTTTCCAGTTTACTAACAGGAGTGATTGTCACAAATGTATCGATAGGCACAGTCAAACTGCCCGTGGCTGACTATAACTAAGTTCAGCAAGCTTAACTTTACATGTTATAACATCAACTAAACATAAGTCACAAATTCATTTGTATCACTTGTAATATGAACGTAGCCTATTTCCCACAACTAGGTGAGATAATATGTTACAGTTGGCTATTCCACAGTTAGCTAGCTAGCAAGCTAACTGTTTTGCATGGGATATTATGGTAAGTGTAGCAACATTTGTACAATACATGGGGCATTGCAAACGAATTAGGTTGGTAATGTACATAGTTTCGACATGAGTAAGTTACATAAACATAATTCTTCATAACTGCCGTGTTAGTAAAACGATTGAATGTCCTGTGAATTAATAACTAGATGTAACGTCAACGTGTGATTACTTTCCCATTGGAATCAATGATATAATGTGAACATGTTTTCCGCTAAAATGGGGCGTGATGCAGATTAAATGTATCTTTATGATGATGCGCCGTTAGTAGGCTACGTAAAAGCATGTTGCACAGACTTGGTTGGGCTTACGAGCCGGCCAAAGAGTAGTAGCCTAGGCTGATGCATTAGTTGTGTGCCGTCAAAGATTTTTTTCACCGTCACTTGTTCTGTTATCAACATTCCTCTTTGGCTGCTACTATTTGCGACGCACTCTGGTTTCGACATCAATTTACATTAGATTTCATTCTTTTCAATACAACTCCGCACACCAGCATTGCACTTTGCCGCCGTGTAAATCACGATTCAGTTATATTTGGTTGACGCTGCTCCATAAAATCCATTGTTCATCCAGTGTTTGCCTGTTAAAAACTTTGGCGTTGATGTGTGTGGCAAGTGACAGTGCACCATAGACTGTAGGCCTATAAAATGGCAATGCACTCATGTTGAAAAGTTCCTTATTTTCAACTGATCTCAAAGATAATGAATATAGTATGAATATAATATTTTCTGTTTGTTATGCCCTTTATAATGTGTGTAGACCTACATTTTGTGCATGCACTTCTGCGTAGCATTTATTTCAGTTTATATCAGCTATATTTCTGAAGAATATATTGTGTGCAGCAGACCTGAGGCAACATCTTTTGAAATTTTTATTTGAAATAATCAAATAGACCTACTGTCTTAAAGTTCAGTTAATAAAGTAACTTGCTTTGCTTTCATTTGAATCCCAATCAAGATGCACAATAATTGCTTTATTGTTAATATGGACTCCTGGAAAGTTCAGAAATGCAAAATAATAGAATTTTAATCATATGATAAAATATGTGATTAATCGTGATTAACTATAGGAATTCAGCGATTAATCGTGATTAAAAAATGTAATCGTTTGACAGCACTAGTTAGAATGCTAACTTTTGGTGAATTTAGGAGAAATATACAGGTGCGAGTAAACACAATGTAGTGAAACACTTAAATGGGTAAACTTTTTTGTTGTAGTAGTGTGACAGAATACATGCCAAGGTAGCAAATTAGACGAAGATCCAAGGGGATCGAAACGTTCCTTTTAAATTAATAAAGTTTATATTTTGCAGCAGTTGCAGTGTGCAGACCACACTTCTTCTAAGGTAGCAAACTAGCCCAAAATTTCAAAATTGACCGGTGCATGAAAAAACAATATTTTTACCTGCCGTGTCTCGCCTTAAAGTGGTTTCACCCCTTCAGACACTCTTGTTCTCGTCCTTGAAACAGCAAAATGTTGCCTCAGGGGCATGCGGATGGCAAAACCACAAATCATTTTACTGCAGTGTCTAGCCGGTGGTGGCAAAACAAGCTAATTGGGCTATCAGCTAGTTCAAAAGTTTGTACTTAATGAATATACAGGGGTCTTTATGCCTCAACTAAGTTGATGTTGCCTATAAACAACAATTCATGTTCATAGAAACAACAAGGTCACTAAATATAATATATTTCATACCTGTGTTGCAGCATGTAGCGTTAGCTGTCTGGCTAGGCTTACAATGAAATGCATTGTCGGAAATGCTAATGGTTAGCCTGTCGGCTACCTGAAAAGTTGGAGTGTTTAAACCAGGGGTGGGCAAACATTTTGGCTCAAGGGCCACATTGGGTTTTGAAAATTGGCCGGCGGGCCGCACAACAGCCCACCCCCCCCCCCCTTAAAAATACTACTAATTTTATGTTGTTTAACAAATGTATAAATTGTGCACTGTCGCTTTAAGACAGTCGCTTTAATTCACGTTTATTTCTCAATGATCTTCTGCCTGCTCCGCTATGGCTAGTGCTGTATCTACGGCTGGGCCATTTCACAGTTTTTAAATGGTCAGTAGTGGGAAATACTGTTGCCTTCATGATTTCCTTTTAAAAGTTTCTTATAAAAAGGAGATATCAATTATCAACAATGACAAGCCAGCTGGAACCTGTGGCTCTCTCTCCCTCTCGTGAGTGCAGACGCGTTCCCAATTAAATGGATCGCATAATGTTCACGTTAGATCTGCTGCAAAGGAGATAACTAAGAGTTAACTTCGTTTAACATGATGTTATCTCTATTTAACATGATGTTTTGACATTGACATTGTAAACGTTCTCTAAGGGGGTGAAAAGCAGTTTGCAGTAAAGCTAACCAACGTCGCCTCTATCGCTGGAAAAAAATAGCGAGCAGCCTGATAACCAAATGAAATGCTCGGTGGGCCGGATGAAAGTGCTAGGCGGGCCGGATCCGGCCCGCGGGCCACAGTTTGCCCACCCCTGGTCTAAACTAACATTTAGAGTGGTCTATTTGATGGTGTAATGGCCCTGATTACATTTGTGTGATATATAAACCACAATCACAGATTACTCACTTAGTACTTAATCATTTTTAAAATACTCTGCTTGTACAAACTCAGCCCTGTCAATCAAACAAAACAAATGAGTGCATTAATCACTGTAATTTACAGAACTTTATATCAAGACTTTCATGAACCATCATCAGTAAATGATGTTGACAAACATTAAACATATACCTGGAGACAAAATATTAGCGCAACACACTTGGAAACCACGACCACCTAATATTATGGAGCTGATTTAAACACAATACCGGTATTACAAAATATGCGTTTAGTGGCAGTGCTAATGTTAGCTAGCTAATGTTAACACATTATTCAGTTAGTGAATCCAAGTTGTGTGTAATGTTACCACCAAAAAAACACCCAGTAAGTTACATGGCTAAAATATGAAGCTACAGTGAATTAATTAATAAGATGTTGTTTGGCATGATTATTATAGTAAGTTACGTGAGTTGTGAAGAGACTGTGACTTCGACTGTGTTAGCTGTACCACCACAAAGCATATTTAATTAGCATAACATTACTAATGTCTGCTAACGTTAACCACCAGCCAGGGACGGATCATGGCTTGTGCCAAGTGTGCACGTGCACAGGGGCCCTCAGCCAATGGGGGCCCTCAGATTAAAAAAAAAAATGCCATGAATTTAGGATAGATTATGCCCGGTGCTTCTGTCTGTTAATTTGCGGCACAATTGAATGGTATTATGGAACCGCGGACCGAAAGAAAAATAAATTAAATGTTTTCCTGATCAATAAATACTTCTTAATTCATAAAATATAGAGGCATAACATTAGGTGGAAGTGGTAGGCTATGAGTGCTCATTCAATGTGTATGCGTGTTTGCGAAAGTGAAATTGACACTGAACCACTCGTGGGTAGGTGAATGAAGTGGATTCCTGCAATGTTCATGAAAACAGCATAGCGATTGGATAAATAAATCGCGACTTGTTGTAGGCCTAACAGTAGCTTATATCGTAGCAAATAGCCTATGGCGATGCCGATGACAGATAGGCCTACACTTATTTCACTCGTCTCGCTGTGCTGGAGTGAGCGCATAATGTGGGCTGTTGCGCTAAGAAATTAATTAGGGAGATGATCTGCATCTCCATTTACAAAACGCTATAGTTTTGCTAACATCTCCACTGGTAACGTGAAATATGTCTCCATGCATGTAGTGTCAAGCAGCAGTGAAGTGAAAACCTTATCATGCAGGTAGCCAATGTTCACGTCACCTGAGTCAGACAGAAAACGGGCCCTGCTTGCTCTGTTTGTTTGCCCCTTCCAAACTGCGTTAAAAGGGTATATTTAACAGCCAGAATTTCAAAATTTTCCTGGGGAGACACCCCCGAACCCCCCGTAATACGATCAGCACCACCTCTCACAAAATACTGTCAACGTCCCTACTACCGGTCCGTCAGAAATATGACAACTGTTGTCCGGTCCATTTAGTGAAAAATAAACGTCGCGGTCAGGGGGAGGGGGGGCCTTTTTTGATATTGTGAACAGGGGCCCATATTTGTTTAATCCGTCCCTGCCACCAGCTATTGGTATGCTAATTTTAGTTGGTTGTAAACGTTTGTTTTGTTTCTGTTCAGCAGTTCATACCCAGTGAGCACAGAACAATGTTTTTATGAGTCTGTCTTGTGTAAATTTAACATTAACAGTAATTGTAAGTTAATGTTAACTTAGCTAATATTAGCTAGCATGAATGAATGATACAATTGTTAACCTGCTTGAGGCTGAACAAAATTGGCAGGCAGAACATTCCTTCATATACCTCCACGTCAGGTCCTAAATGATCAACCCAGCAAGCTGGGTTACAGAAATAACCCAACATGAGTGAAAACAACCCAACAAAATTACCCAACAGCCTCAACCCAGCATTTGGGTTGAAAAACAACTCAGCATTTTTAGAGTGTACTGTTCAGTCTATTCTCATATTAAACACTGTTCGGAACTCCCAGAACTCTTTCTCTCTTCTCTTCTCTCTCTCTCTCTCCCCCTCTCTCTCTCCCTCTCCCTCTCTCTCTCTCTTCCTCACCTGCTCTGTCTTTGCTAGTAGAAACTTAGTGGAGACCAACTGTGTAATTATTATTAGAAAAATACTTACGACACCCCTGTTGAATTCACACACACACACACACACAGATATAGAGAGAGACAGACAGACACACAGATATATAAACAGACAGACACACACACATGCACACACACACACACACACAGGCTAACACACATGGCTTCTGCTGGTCTTAATGACATCACTGTAATAAATAATGGATGCACTCAGCTGTAAGAGAGTGCGCGTGTGTGTGTTGTGTGAACAGTGTGTGTGTGTGCGTGTATAAGTATATATACTCTTTTGATCCCGTGAGGGAAGTGTGTGTGTGTGCATGTATGTGTGTGTGCATGTGTGTGTGTGTGTCCTTTTATTTGCTCTAATCCCCTCAGCTGTCTTGTGCCCTTCTTCCTCCTTGTGGCTGTGTGTGCAATATTCAGTAAACACACACACTCACATGATTACACACACATGCACATACAGTAAAACACACACGCACAAACACATGCACACGCAGAAAGCAAATGCGTCTAATGTTTGATTGAAAAAAAACATAGTATTTTCCTCTCTATTCTCATACACGCACACACGTACACACACACACACACATGCACGCACACACACATGCACACACGCACACACACACTGTATGTACAGTGCTAAGTGACCCTGTCTCCTGGTGACTTATGTATAATGATGATGATGCCACTGACAGACGCAATGACATCATCAGACGCAATTACATCATCAGACGCAATGACATCATCAGACAGTAATGAAGCCCCTCAATGAGACCAATAGCAGAAGAGATAGCCGTCAATCACCAGCTGGACTGTGTGTGTGAGAGTGTGTGTGTGTGAATGAGTGTGTGTATGTGTGAGAGTGTGTGTATGAGTGAGTGTGTGTATGTGTGAGAGTGTGTGTGTGTATGAGTGTGTGTATGTGTAAGAGTGTGTGTGTGTATGAGAGTGTGTGTATGTGTGAGAGTGTGTGTGTGAGTGAGTGTGTGTATGTGTGAGAGTGTGTGTACGCATCTTACTGACACCACACACATACACACACACACACCTCATGCATCTTACTGACATCAGACACACACACCTCATGCATTTTACTGACACCACACACATACACACACACACCTCATGCATCTTACTGACATCACACACACACACACACCTCATGTGCATCTTACTGACAAACACACACTCACCTCATGGATCTTACTGACATCACACGCACACACCACACACACATGCACAAATCATATGCATCTTACAATATCTCGTTAATGTCTCATGAACATCAGATGTGCACTTTGAGGCAGATGAACTGTGAATTCAGGTGCAGGTAAACAAACAAACACACACACACTCTCCCTCAAACACACTGTCTCTTACACACACACACACTCACACACACATTCTCTCTCTACAGGTGAACATACACGCACACATGCAGTTACACACACACACACAAACTCCCTCTTTCTCACACACACACTCTCTCACTCACACTCTCTCTCTCTCACACACACTCTTTCTCACACACTCTCTCTCTCAAACACACACACACACTCTCTCTCTCACACACACACACACACACTCTCTCTCTCTCACACACACACACACACACTCTCTCTCTCTCACACACACACACACACTCTCTCTCTCACACACACACATACACACACTCTCTCTCTCACACACACACACACACACACTCTCTCTCACACTTACACTCTTTCTCTCACACGTGCCCCGTGGTGAAGACGCTGGCGAGGGTGTTAAGTGTTCCGTGGTGAAGACGCTGGCGAGGGTGTTAAGTGTTCCGTGGTGAAGACTCTGGCGAGGGTGTTAAGTGTTCCGTGGTGAAGACTCTGGCGAGGGTGTTAAGTGTTCCGTGGTGAAGACTCTGGCGAGGGTGTTAAGTGTTCCGTGGTGAAGACTCTGGCGAGGGTGTTAAGTGCCCCGTGTGAGATCTCCCAGGTCGTCCAGGGCCACTCGGCCCAAAACAAAGGCCGTCGCTAGGCAAAGGGGGCCCCTACGGGAGCCTTGTAAGGCCTGGGGCCTCAGCACAGGGTTGGGAACACACACACACACACACACTTGCTGGAGGGACGGGGTCGGGAACACACACACACACACACACTCTCACTGGAGGGACGGGGTCGGTGACTAGACCTCCAAAATAAACAGAAGGATAGAGAGAAAGGGGGGAGGTCTGTTTCCAACTCTGTTGCTTCGCTGCCGTGATATGACTTCTGTTGTTCAGACATTTTCTAAGAATGATGGTTTCAAACGGTCTGTAAGATAATGTTGACACACACAAATACACACACACAGCACATACGTGTATATCACAGCAGTCCATAAGATAATGTTGACACTTTGACACACACACCACATACACATACCACACACACACACACACACACAGCACATACGCGTATATAACAGCAGTCCATGTCAGATAACGACAGTAGAATCAGATAGAATCAAAAATCAAAGTGAAACATTATTAAACACAAATGAAGGGATAGAGAGGGAGAGATGGATAGAGGAGAGGGAGAGAGAGAGATGGATAGAGGGAGAGGGAGGAGAGAGGGATAGAGGAGTCAAAATATCCCTGCTGAAAAAACTGGTAGCTGGTTTTAGCTGGTTGTCTTCCAGCTCTTGCTGGTCTTTGCTGGTGTAGCTGGTTGGGCCACCAGCTGGATATGCTGGTGTGACCATCTGAGGAAGCTGGTCATGCTGGTGTGACCAGCCTGTTGTGTGGGATACAGCTGGTGCAAGATGGTCATGCTGGTGACCAGCCTGCCAAGCTGGTCATGCTGGTTTGTTAGAATGACCAACATAAGCTGGCATGGCCAGTTAAACCAGCAGTGTAGACCAGCAACACCAGCTAAAACGACCAGCTTGAGGTGGTACGACAAGCAAAACCAGCTGAATTACCATCATAAGCTGGGAAAACCAGCTGAAGCCTCGCAAGATTTTTGCTGGTCTAGTAGGTCAACCATCATAGGGTGGTCAAACAAGCTGGTTTACAAGCTGGTCAACCAGCAAACCACCTTTAGCTGGTCAACCAGCAAACTACCTTTAGCTGGTCAGCCAGGTCAAACCACCTTTAGCTGGTCAGGCTGGTTTTTCAGCAGGGTTGAGTGGGAATCACAGAGGGTTCCTCTTAGGGATACCCTCACCTCTCACACACACTCATACACACACACACACACACTCATACACACACACACTCTTAGGGATATCCTCACGTCTCACACACACTCATACACACACACACACTCTTAGGGATATCCTCACCTCTCACACACACACTCTTACGGTACCGATCCACTTGCACGACACTTCATTTTGTCGTGTCGCATAGATGTCGCGCTGCCTCCCCACGTTCAGTCGTGTGTGGGCGTTTTGTTTAAAATGTCAGTTACCAGCTCATACTCAGTTCGTTTTAACGTATCTTAAGTGTTTTTCCAAAAATGGACCACAATTTTAGGCATGTACTACAGTATACAACACATTACTAGCCTAAACAAACTATGCAAGCCATTTGGAAATCTTGTTTAAACTTATTTAAGTCTTATCTTATTTAAACTACTCAATGCAATCTCAAATCCTTACCAGAAACACCAACAGTCAATATATTCATCCAAATCCTAGTTTCGTTTGTTTTATGGACTACTAGGTGGTCGTGGAAGAGATCGTTAAAACATTATTTGTCTTGTAAGCGGAACCAAAGTTTCACAGGCACCGTTGTGGTAGAACAAAGGACCTACAACCTCGTCCTTTCATTGGAGAGTTAAGCCTCGCGCTCAACGGATTCATTTGCATAAAGATGGGCTTCACGCGCTTTTTGATCCAGCAACATATTTTTCAAATGCCTTCCCAGAATGCTTTGCGGGTGCGTTAAAATTAAACGCGTCACCCATAGGACTAGAGTGGAATGCGACACGACAAAATGAAGTGTCGTGCAAGTGGATCAGTACCGTTAGGGATATCCTCACCTCTCACACACACTCATACACACACTCTTAGGGATATCCTCACCTCTCACACACACTCATACACACACACACACTTAGGGATATCCTCACCTCTCTCACACACAGCAAATTGGACAGTGTAAATGATACTCTGTAGGAGTAATAGTAACTTCTGCAACACTGAAATAATAAAATGAAAACTCTGATTCAGTGTCCTTTCAGCACCTGATAAGGTCAAATGTACCACTTTAAAGATAATATTTATCCCCAAAATATAAAGAAATACAGATTGAGAGTACCACTTACTCTTATGCAGAAATTATGCAACACTGTTAGGTTTGTACGCTCACCAAAATAACATTTAACACCTATGACTACAAAACAATATTAACTCATTTAGAAATGATTGTAGCGTCGGTGGATGTACATGTCTAACGTTGAATGACTGTCTCCCAGAATGCAGTGCGAGTGAATGCTAGAATGTGTAATGTCGGTTATAATAGTTGTAGTTACGTTTACCATGTTGTGTATTTGTTAGCGTGTTAGTCTCTTTGGTTGTACCTCATGTGTTTATCCTCGTGTTGATGTGTGTGGTAAACCCTTATTGTGTGTAGCATGTGCGGCTGAGACTACCCCTGTGTTGCCCTGTCCTAGTTGTCTGATTGTGTCTGAGTCTTCCTGTTCCAATAAATGACCGTCCTGGCCAAAAGTGATTCTTGTCTGAGGGTGAGATCGCTACATTATTATACATCGCTACATTATTTCAAACCTGTCAAGACAGTGTCAAAAAAGCATTACAATGTTTGGATAAAATCCACAATCTAGTTTGAAACAATACAGCTGACATTCATAAAAAGCAATATACTAAAGGCATTACATTTGTTCCTCATTGTTACAATTCATGAATGGATTTAAATAATCATGTCTAAACATCAGGAAGTTCTGGCAAAATATAAAAACATGTATACGTACTGGACTGGCGTAATTATGTGATTGTCTACAGTGCTCTGGGGTAGTGTATCCACATCTCAGCACCTTCCTTGGCCAAAAGACGACATGTGAATCGTGCCAATCATGTGATGTGTTGTGAATACACGGTACCAATCATGTGTTGTGATCTCGCCGCTGGAGCAAAGCCGGTGTTGTGAAGCCTTGCACACACGCAGTTCTGCCCGAAATAGATGCCCGATAAGGGCCCAAAATGTGTTGCAATATGGCCGCAGAGTGGAGGGACTTGCCTAAAGGACTTTGGTGTATCATAAAGTGGTGTTTGGGAATCAAGAGTCCAACATGGGTGTCTTGGTGAGGTTCTTGGATCCTTTGATGATTTCTGTCTTCAGAAAAATTCCCCACTTCCATAAATTGAGAGGAAATATCTTCTCCAAACAGTAGCTGGAAGTCCTGCAGCACCTACAATCATCACCATGACAGACAAAACAAGAGTGAAGTCAAAACAAGGTCATTTGAAATAATAATACAGTGATCAAATGTTTTATACATCACTAAATAGTTTAAAATGTTCTAATACACGTCTACATTTACTGGCTGCTGTCAAAAATGCATTGTTTTAATCTTGTAATTCCTAATTCTTTGACAGGAAAAAAGAAAAAGGTATCAAATGTTAATTGTAGATATTTTTATAATTTAGGACCTTACCTTGCTCCAGAAATCCTGATTAGAAAAGTCCATCATCTTCAGCGCTTTATCCAGTCCACCACTTCTTTCTTGATATCCTTTTAAAAAAATAGGAGACACATTTAAAAAAGAAACCTTCGTGCAAACGGCAAGTTAAAACTTGACCAGCGGTTATATTCACCTATATTGTCAACACAAACTTTCAATTAACTTAGTGATGGTGGGGGTGAATGCTAACTTTTAACTGAAAAGTTTGTTGGCTTTTATATAAGCTTGACGGTGAGCTAACTAACATTATGCTAGCGTGCTACCTTAAGTTAAAATAACCTGGAAACTTTACAGTAGGCTAGTTCTAGCTTCGTTAACCCAGTCTCTTACAAAAAAGTAAAACATGACCAACACTTATATTAACCAGTATTTGACAGCACGAACGTCAAATTAATTCAATCATGGCGAGCAAATCCCAACATTTATCAAAAAAAGAGTTTGGTCAGATTTGATATGGCGTGCTAAAATTTGCCAGTGCGCTAACATTAAAGTAAACTTACCATTAGCTGCTAAGCTAGTTCTAACGTTAGTAACGTTAACACAGGAATTCCACCTCGTGAACCCAGTGAATCATTAGCACAAACGTTAAGTTTAAACATGCATGACAGGAACGTTAAAAGAAAGTTACAAATGCTGGGCAAAGAAAACTCTTCAGACAAACTACTTTTTGCATTTCACCTTACCTTTCTTTCGCAGAAGTCAGGCAGCCATTGTTCTCAGGCGACTTCACTTATCCAGACAGAGACGTCCGATGACGTGATGACGTAATATGCGAACGCTAAGGACTCAATCAGATTATAGACACCCTGGGAGTTTGTGCAGTAAAAATAAACTCTGGACCAACACTGGCAAAAGAATGGACACCGTTGAAACTATATAAAACACACTGACAAGTGTACAAAATCCTCAATATACTCCACAGTGTAAAAAATTATACTCTTTAACCTCATACTCTGGGAAAATAACACTCTGACATTTGCTGTGCACACACACACACACACACTCTTAGGGAATCCTCACCTCTCACACACACTCACACATACACACACTCATACACATACACACATACTTATACACACTCTAAGGGATATCCTCACCTCTCACACACACACACACATACACACTCTTAGGGATATCCTCACCTCTCACACACATTATACATACACACACACACTCTCTTAGGGATATCCTCACCTCTCACACACACTATACACACAGTAAATCGGCCAGTGTTAATTTTACTCTACAGGTGTTCATTTTAACACTATTCCAGAGTTTATATAATCCTCACTCATCAGTGTTAAAATAACACTTGCCATAGTGTTGCCGTATTAACACTAGCCTAGTGTTTCATAATTAACTCTATCAGAGTTCAAATTAACTCTATTGGAGTTTATCATTAACTCTATCAGTGTTTCATAATTAACTCTATCAGAGTTAAAATTAACTCTATTGAAATGTATCATTAACTCCATCAGTGATTCATAATTAACTCTTATCAGAGTTAAAATTAACTCTATTGGCGTTTATCATTAACTCCATCAGTGATTCATAATTAACTCTTATCAGAGTTTCAAAATTAACTCTATTGGAGTAATTAATTAATTAGTTTCTAGCGCCATATATTTATCAAAATAAACATATTAAACAAACCACAGCAAATTAATTACTTTTCTTTTTTTATTAACATTTGCCATGATATGGCTCAAATAAATGTGCAGAGGTACAATATATATGTCAAAGTTTGGTCCATAAGAATTTTGTTGAGCAAAGGCCTTATACTCATACAAATCATTGACTGTAACAATAAAACAACGTTCCTCACAATCCATAACCACATATGCATGAAAATGCTCTGCAACACGAGTAAACATTTAATAAACAAGAAATAAAACAATATAATCAAGAGATTTTTTACAATTTCACAAACTTGTGTTTTGCTTCAAACCTATTACTAGACATGTGCAATACTGGGCCAATTTTCCATAAGCAAGACAGATAATCCACCATGAAGTGATGTTACATGTGGGTATACCCAGGCAAGTCCCTCCACTCAGCAGCCTATTGCAACGCTTTTTGGGCACTTATCGGGCATCTATTTCGGCAGGCTTCACAACACCAATCTTGCTCCAGCGGCAAGATCACAACACATGATTGGCACAATGTCTTCACAACACACCACATAATTGGCTCAATGTATTCACATGTCAACTTTTTCCACGGAGGGGGTGTGATATATGTAGACAACACCATACGTTACAAACTAACCCCATGCATTTCTATGGAGGATTTTTTGAGTGCTGTGTCTCATTAGAAAGTCTACCTCCTTAAAAAGCTCATGGTGTTCATGTATTTCAAGGCTCCCCGAGCTGTTCTTGACCAAACGCTATGACACTTTCGTTGCTTTAGGCCCATGCCAGATAGCCCGTCCCTCTTGCAGCATCGTAGGGAGTGTTCCTGCAAAATAATGTGGGCAAGAACTATGATTATCCAGATCAATAGTTGACCATTATTATTCTGTATTACCTTAACTCATTGAATGCCAAGCTGTTTTCGGAAGCTTTGTCCTAGAGTGCCAGCAATCTAGACCATTGTTGATGATTTTTGTACAGCCACAGCATATTCTGTGTTATAGCTATGAACACATACAATGGCTGGTGAGACTTTAAGCTCTCAGTGGGTGCAAACCGTGTATTTCTACACACCTCAGTTCCTGAGAAATCCCAAGCTAAACAGTGGCTAGTTTTCATCAAAATCGCAGTTTTTTTCTAGAACTGGAGATATAACGTCTTTCATGAAATATGAAGTGTTTCCTGTAAAGTTTCCGGGAAGTGATCAGCGAGACCTGGCGAGACTGCCACCTAGTGATAGACCCATGAAAATGGCCTGGTTTTGACCTGACGTGCATGCGTCACTGATTCGACCCAAAGCGGCAACCGAGTTATGATAAAATGTCCAGATTGTGCGTTTTCATGAGTTTTCGATCGTCATATATTTCATTTCCATTCATCACAGAGTTCCCAAAATCACATATAATGTGTGTTAGAGTGTCTAGTTTCGAAATAAAAAAAAACAGCTAAAAACGTAATATTATGTTTTTGGCACTCAACGCATTTTGGCACTCAATGAGTTAAATGGAAATGAGTAAAATCTTACATAGCCATTGGTGGAGTAAGGTGACCTGACCCTCGCCAGTTGAATTTTCGCTCCGCCTAGCTCCACTCATCCATCTGGGACCGATCCATTGGAGTGTTGCTTCAGAAGGCTGGGCCTAATCAAAAAATGCTTGCATATGATTGAATAAGCCACTTGTCCGTCATCTATTGACGTGCTACTTCAACCACTCACATCGAAGCCAACCCGTGACGCTGATAACAGTCTCACAGTCACTTCTACGCTATGTCACATCTATGAAACTCCCGCCCTGCGTCCTGATTGGCTGTACCATAAAATCAGGTGCAGAAATCACTCTCAATGGAAGAGGTCCCAGATGGATGTGAGTGAAGCTAGGCGGAGCTAAGCGGAACGAAATTCATCTGGCGAGAGTCAGGTTAGGAGTAAGGATCCCTGAGATTAGGAAACAGTCACAATGCTGAGTGCATGTCTTTCTCTGACTATGTACTGGTATCCTTCTAAAAACAATAGGAAAATGATATTAGATATATTCAGACAACATTACAAGCTATAAAATTGAAGAGTGATTAAACATGGATTATGGATACAATATAGACTTAATGCTTCTTGCCACTAAAATATGCTTAAGTAATATTACATTACATTACACTTCGCTAACGCATTTTTAACCAAAGCGACTAACATGGTAGCAGTTTAAGTTTTAAAGCAATTCTCTCAACAATTTTAGCACAATTTAAAAACAGTAGAGTAGAGTACAGTAAGAATAAGTGCATCAGTGAGTGCTGTTTTTAAACAGTTGAGTGTCAGTTCAAGACAGGTGGTAAGTACTAGGATCAAGACTTGACTTGTTGTAAGTAGTGCTATGAGAGGAGATGTTCTCTAAAGAGCTGGGTCTTCAGGAGTTTTTTGAAAATGGAGCCACTGTGTAGTTGGTGATAGATATCCCTACAGCTAAGGTTCTGCCTCATAGCATTTATCAACCCCACAATCACCAGGTCAATATTGTTTTTACACAGCAATTCTACTACCAAATACCTGGATTAAAATACATCAATTTAGTTTTTTCTTGTCACTCTGCAGGCAGGTTGTGTGAGGCTATATGTGCACAATAATGATTTTTTATTTTATTTCACATTACATTATTCACCCTATTACATGCACTCTATTTTTCTCACTCAAACAGTCAATTGTGATGTTATGTTACACTGTTCTCTCACTTTGAATGAATGGAACGATAACATTGGATCAATGTAAAAATGGCACTACCACTGAAAAGTCTGAGTAGGGATGTCCTGAGATAACCCCACCCATGGAATCCCTCTCGTTCAGTCAGAAAAGAGTTAATAGTTTGACTGGACCTAACTGTTGTATACAATTAGATTAATTTATTAAAAACAAAACATACCCATGGACCAGGATGTTCAGAAGATGCCTTCTTGTACAGTGTGTCAAGGTGCTCTACTATACTCTTCCATTATTTCCTCTCCCATTTAACTCTTCTCCAGAACCTCCTGGACCATCTATGCGTAAAAAAAGAAACAATAACAGTGATACTCTTGTAAAGAGAAAACTTACATGCACCCTCTAAAAAGTGTAACTCCAGAGTACAAACAAGAAAGCTCAGGGGGCAGCTAGAACGTCAAAAAACAAACGCTATTTAATACCACTGATAGTGCTCAAAATATAATTACACTTCTGTGGTTGTGTGGTGAGGGTCTCTACAGACAAATAGAAGTATTGTAAACTTGGAAAGTGTACAGAGAGGTTATAACAAGACCTGTATCTGAAGGAAGCAACTTGCTTGGCTTCGTGTTCCAGTAGCATGAAATCAGTGGGATTTCGATCTTGCAGCACTGGACCTGCAAGCAGATCTGACTGAATCTAATAAACATACTTTACGTTCAGCCAGATCTGTGCAGAGCTGCAAGATTGAATGTGCCCACTGATGAGACACTACCGGAACACAAAGCCAGGCTTCTGCATTTTGGAGACGAGACAGACAAGGATTTCTCCTAGTGATATTTTAATTTTTAATGCTCACCTGTTTGGCCTTTTTCTGCTGAATCTCCTATGGCAGAGGTGTTATCTTCTTTTGCACCAGTGGATTGATGTGCCTTGTTTGAAGAACAAGAAAATAAAATTGGAATCTTAAAGGGCTGCTTTAAGAAATTCGGTCTCCGATTTTATTTCACTTAATTCAACTAAAGAGGGTGACAAAATCTTTTTTTTTAACCTTACCCATTTTATTTAAGCGTGAACAATGCGTTTAGCAATTGCTTCATCAGGTTTGAACATGAACCTGATGAAGCAAATTCTAAAACGCTGCCTGTTCACGCCTAAATAAAGTAAACAAAATATACCCTCCAGTGTGCGATTTATACTAGTTTTTGACTTTAATAGTTATACTGCACACCATCAGCACCTGCAGAAGGGCTGTGCACAGGGATTTTGAACCTTGATTGATTTCAAATGTATTTCTTAAGAAGGATCATAAGGATCTGCATTAACTCCAGCTAGGATACAAAGTGTGCGTGTGAAATCATTAAGAAACATGCCTAAGGTCAGACTGATTCATAGTCTAACCAAGCTAGAAAAAAAAAGCGTTGCAATATGGCTGCCGAGTGGAGGGACTTGCCTAAAAGGACTTTGGTCAAACTCACATAAAACTTCACCTTCTCGAATGAAACTTTCAACAGAAAAACCAGGCTGCAGTTTGAGGTACTTTTTTCTCCATGGTACTGGACATTGATGAGCATTTTGCTGACCCTGTTAAAACAAAGAAAATGACTACATAAATACAAGAACTACAATGATTTCACTATCAGTAGTATATCAACTAACCAGCAAAGGACTTCTAAACTTTATTCTGACATTATTTATCACAGGCTACCAAATGTTTCAACCGCAAGTGTTTTTGTCTTAAAATATGTTCATATAATCCCTACTTTTTAAGCAACATGACTGGTAATAACTTAAATAATTTCATTAGGCAGTAAACTCGTCTACATATTACCATATCCATAAAAAAACTGCTCATAATTTCAGAGAATTAACATTTCTTACTCTGCTCAGCTGTAACGTTATGCCTGATGGACTGAATATCCTTATGCACGTGCTTGCAAGCTAGTATTGAACCACAATTTCTACAAATATCTAAAATTAGTATCAGCTAGCTAACTTCTATACTCTTTGGCTTACCTGCACCCTTTATAAGTTAGGAAACAAAGAAATTGATCTAACCAAAATGAGTCGACAGACTGTTATAATTAGTCAGTCAACAGATTAATTTGTGCCAGGTGAGCATTTGGCAGCACACTAACGTTAGATCGCTATGAACAGTGGAGTTCTGGCTGTAACTAATGTTAATCAGCTAGGCTACGTTAGCATGTTAGAGCTATTCCCTCAGTGGGTATTCAAATTCCAACCGCCTTTTCGAATTTCAGAAAGGACTTTAAGACGTTGTCGACTCCAATATTATATTAATGTCAGTTTACAGTTTAAGACCTTGCTACTAGCTAATTTTCTTGCTTCCAGCTAGCGACCTTGCTACTAACGCCACCACCAATATTTCATAGTAGGTAAAAGACGTTGGTATGAAAACATATACCTGTGATGTGACATTACTTAATTGTGTATTTGTCGTAGTTTTCATGCTAGCTTACAGAAGTAGAGGGAACAAATGACTTTACCTTTTACCATCCCACGCTGTACTTCAATGGCGTCCATCTTCTTTTCAAAAATCTCAACTGAAGGAACGGAAGTGTAAATGACTCCACCCCAGAGTTCGTACATTCACACCCACTTAAAACACTAAGTTGTGAGTTTTAATTACACGGTGGGTGTACATGTTTGTTCAAACAACTCCCGAAGTTACACTAATTAACACTAATGAACACTGAAAAATATGTCTCTGAAAAAATTAACACTTAATCGCACTGACAATTTTACTGTGCATACACACACACTCTTATGGATATCCTCACCTCTCACACACACTCATACACACACTCTTAGGGATATCCTCACCTCTCACACACACTCATACACAAACACACACACACTTAGGGATATCCTCACCTCTCACACACACTCATACATACACACACTCATACAAACACACATACACAAACACACATACACTCACACACTCATACTGTACACACACACACATGCCCAAGGACAACCCTTTCTATTATTAGTAGGTGGTGTCAGCAAACCTCTCAGCGGCTACCACTTCTCCCTCTCCCCCCCCCTCTCTCTCTCCCTCTCTCTCTCTCCCAATGTATGCTATATGTTATATGTGCACATGTATATGCACCTACTGCATGTGACATTTATGGACGTATAGTCATCTATTGATGTATGTTATGTATGAAATGTCAATATTGTTATTGTTATATATAATTATTTCATATTATGCGCAACTGTCTGTTTGTAGTGATTTGTGTGTGTGTGACTGTCAGCTTGTAGTGATTTGTGTGTGTGTGTGACTGTCGGCTTGTAGTGATTTGTGTGTGTGTGTGTGACTATCGGCTTGTAGGGATTTGTGTGTGTGTGTGACTGTCTGTTTGTAGTGATTTGTGTGTGTGTGTGACTGTCTGCTTGTAGTGATTTGTGTGTGTGACTGTCTGCTTGTAGTGATTTGTGTGTGTATGACTGTCTGCTTGTAGTGATTTGTGTGTGTGTGTGACTGTCTGCTTGTAGTGATTTGTTACTGCTGGCTGCCTATTCCACTCCACACATCATCAGTACAAACTGAGCTGTCACTATACACGGATGCATCCTGTCATTTATAAACACTAGCGCACACACACACATACACAGCTCTCTACACTACACACACACACTGCGCTGTCACTACACACGGATGCATCCTGGCAATTATAAACAACTAGCAGATGTGTGTGTCTTTATGTGAGTGAGTGTGTGTGTGCGTGTGGCATGCATGCCTGTGTGCAAGTGTTAGTATGAGTGTCTGAGTGTGTGTTTATGTGAGTGTGTGTATGTATGTGTCGTGGAGCTAACCTCTATATAATATGAACTATGAACAAAAAGACTCACAACATGATTTTAACAAACTGTTACACTTTACTTGACAGTATCAACATAGGAGTGACATGACACTGTTATGAATGTGTCATAAACAAGTCATAAACGTTTATGACATAACGCTTCTGTCATTAAGTGTCATTCAGTTTTTGTCATAACAAGTTAGGGTTAGAAAGTTAGAATTAAAATTTATTTTAGTGTGTAGTTGGTTTAACTATTGTGCACTGGCCAGTTGTTCTCGCCCCACTATTCCCATCTAAAAGTCAAATAAAATAAAATAAATAATTTTTCATTCAGACCTTGTGGGTGTAATGTTTGAATTTTTAAAATCCACAATCTCTCTGCTCTTTTCCTCTGTAAAATTGTCCAGCCTGGGTTCCCTTCAAGGCCACAGACCCTCAAATGTGTGATGTTGTGCGTCTGGAAGTGTGTGACGAGGTAAGTGTTGAGTGTATTTTTATGTATGTTGTGCAGATGTTTGAGGCTTGTGCGTAGTGTATGTCCAGTTTCCCCGATGTACAACATGTGACAGTGAGTGCAGGTGATAACATAAACTAAATTGGGAGTGTCTAAATTTAATGGGTTAGTGGGTGCAGAACAGTGACTATGGATATTGGTGATAAATAAGTGAGGGGTGAAATGTAGGTTTTCTTTAGGGTTAGGAATGGGGTTGGGGTTAGAGTTGAGGGCTAAGGTTAGGAAAAGGGCTGGGATTAGGATCTTGGTCCGGGTTGGGGTCCGGGTTGGGGGTTAAGAGGAAGGTCTGGTGTGGGTGTGGAAGATGGGCAAGGTTTGGGGTGTATATGAGTGGGAGCAAGGCTGGCAGAGTCAAGGTTTGATGTGGAGGAACGCTTAGAATAATGCCTCCTACGGAGGGGCTGAAAGAGCATTGTATGGCATGGTGAAGGTCTGTGGGGGGGAAGGAATCTGATGAAACGGATGATTTTAGGATTTAACTATGATCGCGTGTGTTTAAGATTACTGTGCTTGTGCAAGCGAGTGAGTGTCTGTGGGTGTAAAATAAACCTTTGGAACTAAAAGATTTATGTGTAGGTGAAATGGGGGTGAAAAAGATGGTGGTGTCTAGAAAATTAATCTGGTGAGGGTCAATTGTGGCCTTGGGCGATGGATGCGTGATGTGAATTTAGGTGTCTAAAAAAAGTTGAACCTGTAGGGTGTGGCAAGTCTCAAATGATGTCATCCAGAAAGCAATGTAAAAGTGGGTTGAAGGGGCACTTGGCCAGGCGGCCTGCTCCCACTCACTCATGTAGATGTTGGTAGGAAGGTGCAAGCGTTACGACCCATAGCAGTCCGTGTACTTGTAGGTAAAGTTTATTGTCAAAGTTAAAATCATTGTAGTGAGACAGATTTTAAAAGTTGCAGGAGGAGGGATGGTGTCGGTCTGTGAGGGTCTGGGTATTTTTGAAAAGTGTTTTAGACTGCTTGTAATCCAAGCGGGGGGTGTTGTGTGGTGTAAAGGAGCTATCTCACGTCTAAAGTGAAGGGGTAAGTGTGGTGTGGGACTGCCATGGGTGAAACCCTGGTGAGGGAAGTGGTATGCTTATCCTTGGGGTAGGAGGGTGTCTGTTGGAAAGGGGGTTGAGATAGGAGTCAATATAAATGGAAATGTTGTATGTGGTGCTGTTGCAGTCTGTACAATGGGGCTGATTATGAGAACCGAGAGGGAATCATCCAAGTGCGTGTGGGGTTTGTGAATTTTGGGAGGAGATAGAATTGACGGGTCAGGGGTGGTCTGTCCTCAGAAATATACTTTGTTTATAGTTGTGAAGTGTTGTTTATAGAGTGAAAGGGTGACCCCAACGGTAGTTCAGACTGTG
>NC_063210.1:28258140-28260640 GCF_017589495.1 Alosa alosa | reverse complement strand
TTTAGGCATGTACTTAACAGTATACAACACATTAATAGCCTACACAAACTGTGCAAGCCATTTCGAAATTTTGTTTTATTTAAACTACTCAATGCAATCTCAAATCCTCACCAGAAACGCCAACAGTCAATATATTCATCCAAATCCTAGTTTAGTTTGTTTTATGGACTACTAGGTGGTCGTGGAAGAGATCGTTAAAACATATTTTGTCTTGTAAGCGGAACCAAAGTTTCACAGGCACCGTTGTGGTAGAACAAAGGACCTACGACCTCGTCCTTTCATTGGATAGTCGCCTCAGGTTGAACAGATTCATTTGCATTAATATGGGCATCGCCCAGCTTTTTGACGCAGGACATTGTTTTAAGTGCAGCGCTGCCTTCCCGGAATGTTTTGCGGGCGCGTTAAAGTCGCTTGACGTCACCCATCGGACTAGAGTGGAATGCGACATGACAAAATGCAGTAAAGTGCTAGTGGATCTGTACCGTTAGGGTGTTTTTACACTTGGTCCTTTTCAGGATTCTAAATGAACTCAGATCGATGACTCAGCATTTTTGGTGCATATGTGAACACGCCAACCGAACTCAGACGCTAACGCGACGCTAACGCTCTAACGCCAACCGAACTGAGACCACTTAGTTGCTAACGCGACGCTAACGCTCTCACGCCAACCGAACTGAGACCACTCAGACGCTAACGCGACGCTAACCCTCTAACGCCAACCAACTGAGACCACCTGAGACCACTCAGACGCTAACGCTCTCACGCCAACCGAACTGAGACCACTCAGACGCTAACGCGACGCTAACCCTCTAACGCTAACCGAACTGAGACCAGTCAGACGCTAACGTGACGCTAACCGTCTAACGCCAACCGAACTGAGACCACTCCGGGCTTAACGCGACGCTAACCCTCTAACGCCAACCAAACTGACCACTCAGACGCTAACGCGACGCTAACCCTCTAACGCCAACCGAACTGAGACCACCTGAGACCACTCAGACGCTAACGCGACGCTAACACTCTCACGCCAACCGAACTGAGACAACCTCGGGACACTTTGAAGTCGCGCCATTGTGAACACAAATCGCCCTGCGTTCTCTTTCACATTTTGCACTGTAGACTAGCCTATTTTGTCCTTCTTGACTTTCCATTGCCAAAAAGAAGGCATGTCGTATATTTATTTATTTATTTTAAAAACTTATCATTAGGTTCATGATAGGCTTCCAGACATTTGTGATTTGGCTACAAATTTGGTGTGTTAACATTTGGCTGAATATCTTTGCATCCAAGCTATTGGTAGCCTAACTAATGAAGAATTAGCGAACTTTGGACTACATTGCTCACCAATGTTTATAATCTGCTGAACTCTTCCTGCATGTAGAGAACTTTGGATTACATTGCTCACCAATGTTTATGATCTGCTGAACTCTTCCTGCATGTAATGTTTATGATCTGCTGAACTCTTCCTGCATGTAGAGAACATACAAGTAGCCGACATACGGATCAGCGCCGTTAACGTGAGCTAACATTGGACATAGCAACAGTAACCAGGTGGGGCGGGCCTACCACTGAATTAGACAGTGTAATTGGCTTGCGTGTTGACTCAAAAGGATCTTTGCAATATCCCTATTCTGAGAACATATTATACAATGCAAAAACTGCATCTAATAAAATCTAACCAAGTGTTATTAATCTTATATCAAGATCAAAAAATCTAGTTAATATTGTTTTCAGTATAAAGAGACTTACCTAGCGCTTTCTCATCAAATAACTTTTGTTTGACTCCTTTTAAGACATCTCATCCTGAAAACAAGCAGATTTGTCTGCCAGTGTGTTAAATAAATGTGTCTTTATAAGACTCCTTAAAATAATAACACTTGGTTAGATTTTATTTTTTGCAGTGTAATACATATATATTTCAGAAAAAAAAAATTACCAAACCAGTTATGGGTTTTGATAATTATTTCAACCTGGTCATGAATGATGATGAAAATACATAACTAACCCAGAGCAACTACATTGCCCATAATGCAAAGCAGGTCTGAGAGAAGGTATGGTGAACAGGAAGGAAGGAAACTGAGGCCCCATCAGAGCTGAAGTGCACCAGAAAGAGATCCGAGTACTCTTTCAAATGAACTCACAATTTGAATACAAAATGAACTGAGTCCCTTTTGTTTTGATCCACTTTCTGGTCCCCTTTTAGTGGACTTCAGTTCTTTTAAAAGGGACTATATGTGAAAACTATATGTGTGTGTGTGTGTGTAGGTAAGACCATTTGGGAGTTGGTGGTGGAGCAGTTTGAGGACCTGCTGGTGAGGATTCTGCTACTGGCTGCCTGTATCTCTTTCGTAAGTACCACCCACCTCTGACATCATCAGACAGGGACAGGCTAGTTTTACAGTTAGACTGTCATTGTACAATAAGACTACTAGTTGTATAAACAGTAAGACTGGTAGATTTACATTAAGCTAGTTGTATGTACAGTGAGAATGCTAGTTGT
>NC_063210.1:28243140-28248140 GCF_017589495.1 Alosa alosa | reverse complement strand
GCATATACACACACACACAGTTACACACACACACACACACACATACATACATACATATATATACATATACATACACGCATAGTCACACACACACATACACACACACACACGACAGTCACACACACACACACACACACACACACACACACACACACAGTCACACACACACACAGTTACACACACACACACCACACACACACACACACGACAGTCACACACACACACACACCACACACACATGCACAGTCACACACACACACACGCACAGTCACACACACACACACGCACAGTCACACACACACACACACACACACACACACGACACGCACACACACACACACTCTCAGCCAGCCACATTCAGCACCAGTCAGACATGTGCGACCACATTTCCACCAAATCAAATCTTCATAACGGGCTAATCATATCTCCCTCCTGTGTGCGTGTGTGTGCGTGTGTGTGTGTGTGTGTGCGTGTGTGTGTGCGTGTGTGTGCATGTGTATGTGCGTGTTCATGTGTGTGTGTGTGTGTGTGTGCATGTGTAAAATGCGTGTGTGTGTGTGCGTGTTCATGTGTGTGTGTGTGTGTGTGTGCGCAGCGCAGCGCCAGCGCGGCGCATATGCGCGCGCGGCGCGCGGCGCGGCGGTGTGTGTGTGTGTGTGCGTGTGTGCGTGTGTGTGCGTGTGTGTGTGTGTGTGTGCGTGTGTGCGTGTGTGTGTGTGTGTATGTGTGTGTGTGTGTGCGTGTGTGTGTGCGTGTTCATGTGTGTGTGTGTGTGCATTCCAGGTGTGTAGGTGTGTGTGTGTGTGTGCATGTGTGTGCGTGTTCATGTGTGTGTTCATGTGTGTGTATCTCAGGTGTGTGTGTGTGTGTGTGTGTGTGTGTGTGTATGTGTGTGTGTGTGTGTGTGTGTGTGTGTGTAGATGTTCATCATTGAGAAAGTTGAGGGCGACCGTGTGGCTCTGGGCCAGTTTGACATCTCAGGCTCCAAGTACACCCCCGAGGGAGAAGTGTAAGACACACACACACACACACACACACACACACACACACACACGCACACACACACACACATATAAACACATGCGTGTGTTCACAATGCATTTGAACTATTCTGGGTGTAAATGAGTGTTACAATGTATCACATATTAGCAGTCTAGCATGTTAGCAGTAGCATGTTTCAGTCGGACGGCGTGTGAGCTACAGGTACCGTGATTCTAGTGTTAGTCTGTTAGCAGGTGTTAGCAGAGCATGTTAGCAGGTGTTAGCAGAGCATGTTAGCAGGTGTTAGCAGAGCATGTTAGCAGGTGTTAGCAGACCATGTTAGCAGGTGTTAGCAGAGCGTGTTAGCAGAGCATGTTAGCAGGTGTTAGCAGAGTGTGTTAGCAGGTGTTAGCAGAGCGTGTTAGCAGAGCATGTTAGCAGGTGTTAGCAGACCATGTTAGCAGGTGTTAGCAGAGCATGTTAGCAGTAGGGCTTTGACTTTTGCCCAAAAATCATATTCGAAGTTCGTTTGTTTATTAATATTAAAATTTGAATATATTCGAATATGTATTAATAATATTTTAACCATTAAATGTCTCCAGTAAGACCGATATTGGTATCAAACTTAAGTTCTATATGTTCTGTCCACCAGAGGGCAGTGTATCAGCCAATGTCAATAGACTATGTGCACGTAAAGGTTAAAATTGTTATTGAGATAGGCCAGCGAGAAACCATAGCTTATATGTATCGCACAGACTGTAATCGATATCAATAAAAATACGCTTGATAGAACATTCATAATTAAAAGCAACACACACCTCCTGCCTTACGCTGTCCATAAATAAATAGGCTAAATATATCTTGCATTGTAGTATGTCAAACTCTACCAGAGTAGGCTATAGAAGTAGGCCTACCTCAACACAGACTCTCCTTGCCCTGGCACACTCTCTCTCTCTCTCTCTCTCTCTCCCTCTCAACAGGCGCATCCTCCTCAGCATGCACAACATGTAATCCAAACATTAACGTAAGATGACTGGCTAAATTGCTATTAAACCGTTAGCATCATTAGCAGGCTGGACGAATTTGTTTAAAACTGTTGCATTCAAATTGACTGCTAAGTTCTAATCATCTCAATCTCGATGCAAATGGAAAAGTATTTTCCAAGACTCAAACGGGCCTGTCCCAAGGAGAAAAAGTATTCATTTGAAACTTAAACACACGTAGGGAAACTGAAAAGTCTAACCATAGACTATGATAAACTAGCAAATTAAGCTAACGCTCCTTTGTTTACACATTTCCAGGCTTCAACCAGTGCTGCTTTTCATTCAGACTTATCTGCACATTTATTTATTTGAGTGTTTTTCATGATTGTGTTGCCATTTCTTTTCCCTGTTTGCTTTGATTGATAACTGAGGTGATTTAAAATCAGAGGAAGGTTAAGTTTAAAATAAAAGTGTCTATTATGTCTATGTGTGAGCTCACTATGCTAACCAGCCAGGATGCTAACGCCACCTACAGGAGCCCAGATAATAATAATAGCCTATATCGAGCTCGCCCATTTCACTTCACCAGGCGTGAAAAACCTCAGAATCTGAATTGAAAACAACGCTACAACCAAATACATTTACAGAAATTATCTGCATAGGCTACAGGTTTGGAATATTAAGAGATCCTAAAATTCATCTCGGTATTCTTTCATTTTAAAAATAATCTAATTCATATCTCAATAACGGTTCGAGTCAAAGCCCTAGTTAGCAGGTGTTAGCATTTTCAGTAGGATGGTGTGTGTGTGACATACTGATTCTATGTTAGCAGAGCATGTTAGCAGGTGTTGGCAGAGCATGTTAGCAGGTGTTAGCATTTTCAGTAGGATGGTGTGTGTGTGTGACAGGTACCATGATTCTGAGACAGAGAAGAAATAGACTTGAGAGCCAATTTGAACTAGTTTCCTGTTGGTCATCAAACCTTGACTGTGGCCGGTTTTTACTAGAATCTGAGACCAGGCTATTTTCAATAGAACTTGAGACCAGGCTGGTTTCAGTAGAACCTTGAGATCTGGTCTGTTTCAACAGAACCTGAGACCAGGCTGGTTTCAGTAGAACCTTGAGACCAGGTGGGCTAGTTTCAGAACCTTGAGATATGGTCTGTTTCCAGCAGAACCTTGGGACTTTGAGACCAAGCTGGTTTCAGTAGAACCTTGAGATCTGGTCTGTTTCAATAGAACCTTGAGCCAGGCTGGTTTCAGTAGAACTTTGAGATATGGGTCTGTTTCAGAAGAACCTTGAGACCAGGCTGGTTTCAGTGCAGGTGAACCTTGAGACAGGCTGGTTTCAGTAGAAACTTTGAGATCTGGTCTGTTTCAGAAGAACCTTGAGACCACAGGCTGGTTTCAGTAGAACTTGAGATCTGGTCTGTTTCCAACAGAACCTTTTAGACCAGGCTGGTGTCAGTAGAACCTTGAGACCCGGCTCATTTCGTTATGTGTTATCTGCAGGTCGAGGGCGGGTCTCTGGTGAAGCGGTCAGTTTGACGGACTGGTGAGTTACACATCTGGCGCCCCCTGTGCAACGACCATCACTGGACTACAATGAGGTACACACACACCCACACACACACACACACACACATACACATACACAGCCTGACTCTTTTCTCTCTCTGGGGAGGCCATCAGCCACACACACACACACACACTCAGCCTGGCTCTCTCCCCCCGTGTGTGTCCAGTCCAAGGGCATCTATGAGAAGGTGGGGAGGCCACTGAGACTGCCCTCTGCTGCCTGGTGGAGAAGATGAACGCTCTTCAACACGGAGGTGCGCTGCCCGTCCAAGGTGGAGAGAGCCAACGCCTGCTGCTCGGTAAGTAGACGACGCGACGACGACACACATGCACACATATCATTACGCACATGCACACATGCACGCGAGCGCACGCTATCATTAATACACACACACACACATGCACACACATGCACATGCACGCGACGCACGCACGCACATGCACACACACACGCACAGGTGTTGTGCACTGACATCGCTGCCCTGAACACACACACACACACACACACAGGCTAGTGCACTTGACATTGTTGCTGTCTGGTGTTGTATTGTCCAGGTGGTCAAGCAGTTGATGCGTAAGGAGTTCCTTGAGTTCTCTCGGCCAGGAAGTCTTATTGGAACCGGTTTTTACTGGCGCCGTTAAGGCCTCCAAAGCCCCCGCTGAAACAAGATGTTCATCAAGGTCAGACCTCACGCGACACACACACACACACACACACACACACACACACACACACACACACACACACACACACACACACACACACACACACACACACACACACACACACACACAAGATGTTCATCAAGGTTCTTCTCTTGCCCTTCCCTCTCCCCTCTGCCCAAAAGGGTGCCTCCTAGAGGGCGGGAGGATGACAGGTGACGTATAGACGTACCACGCTTAGCCCCACTGACTGCCCCGTGAAGGACAAGTTGCTGGTCACATCAAGGAGGGGGACTGACGCCATACACACTCCGGGCTGCTCGCTCTGGCAACGCTGAAGACACCCCCAAGGAGGAGATGAACCTCGAGGACTCCACCAAGTTCGCCGACTACGAGGTCTCACACACACACACACACACACACGCCACACATAAATTTAACATACACAATACATTACACAATACACACACGCACACACATATACTTAACATACACACACACATTACACAAACACATTACACACACACACACACACACACACACACACATCTGTAACCTCTCGCCCCCCTGGATAGACTCCATGTTTATGGGGTGGGCCTGCTGGGCCCTCACACACACACACACACACCTTTAACCCATGCCCCCTCTGTCCTCAGGTGGACCTGACGTTTGTGGGGTGTGTGGGGATGTTGGACCCTCCTCGTAAGGAGGTCAGCAGCTCCATTGAGCTCTGCAGGAAAGCTGGCATCCGCGTCATCATGATCACCGGTCTGACCACACACACACACTCAGACTC
>NC_063210.1:28178140-28240640 GCF_017589495.1 Alosa alosa | reverse complement strand
AAATAAATACAAGTCAAGACATAACAAAATACTTAGAACATAAATCAAACTTAAGAAAGGACCAAAATGGCTACAACACACAATAATAATAACGGCGGTAGTTCATCCGCTTACTCATCTCCTCTAATGTAGGAGAGGTCGCCTGCGAGGAGACACACACACAAACGCGACACACACACACACACCATCTACACACACACATGAAGCAGTTCATTCGCTACCCTTACCCCTCTAATGTAGGAGAGGCCGCCCAGGAGACATACACACACACACACACACACACACATGGAAGTAGTTCATCCACATACCTCATCTCCTCTAATGGGAAAGGTCGTCCATATACACACACACGCATGCACGCACACACGACGCCATTACATACACCCTCTCATACACACACAAAGCAGTCTATCCGCTACCTCATCTCCTCTACGTAGGAGGAGGTTCAAGAGGATACACACACACATGCCACGCTTCCAAGTCAAACACAGAATTAAAGTCAAGCAGAATGAAATGGTACATAAGGAGGCCATTCACAGGTCCGAGTTCAGTAACTGAACAGCAGATGTTGTAAGGAGTGGTTTGTATCTGGTTCGGGCTATTTATATATTTGGAGACGGGAAACCAGAGGGTAGATCAAATTGGCTGTGCAGAGGGGTAGTAGTTTGTATTATGATGAGACTGTTTGAATGGCTCTGTCTCATACAGCATTGACATACTGTTGGGATAATTAGTGACTCTACCGGCACACTTAATGATTTGAAATGCCATTTTTCTGCTCTAACTTGAGAGAAAAAAAAAAAAGTCATTGTGTGTGTAGTGTGTATATCTGTGTGTGTGTGTGGCGTGTGTGTGTATATCTCGTGTGTGTGTGCAGGTATCTTCCTGACTGCTGCGCTTGGGTCTACCTGAATTTGACCTGCATCCAGCTGCTTTCGTCAACCTTGGCTACTGATGGTCTCCTGCAACTGCTAAGTTTAAATCTCTCCCGATCTGGACATACTGCGGCAAGGCCCCTGCCTCTAAAGAGCTCTCATCTCTGGCTGGCTCTTCTTCAGATACATGGCCATCGGAGGTAAAAGGTATGTGTGGTCGGACTGTAGATGTCAAACTGAGGTGTGTGTGTGGCTGAATTGTAGATACCTGGCCATCAGAAGTGTGTGTGTGTGTGTGTGTGGCTGAATTAGACAGGTACTGGCCACCAGAAGTGTGTGTGTGTGGTCGGATCTAGATGCCTAATCGGAGGTGTGTGTACAAGGTGTTTGTCTGTCTGTGTGTGGCTGAATTGTAGATACCTAACAACAGAAGTGTGTGTGTGTAAAGTAATAGAACTGTAGATACCTGCCACCAGAAGGCAAAAAAGAATCTGTAGATACCTGGCCATCAGAAGTGTGTGGTCGTAATCGTAGATGCCTGCAATCGGAGGTGTGTATGTGTGTCTGTCAGTGTGTGTGGCTGAATTGTAGATACTCATTATCAGAAGTGTGTATTGAAACTGTCGATACCTGGCATCAGAAGGTGTGTGTGTGTGTACGAAATTGTAGATACCTGAACAGAGCGTGTGTGTGTGCTGACCATACTGATATCAGAAGTGTGTGTGTCTTGTCTTCATATAGCTGACGACTGGACATGTGTGTCCGCACGATCAAAAACAGTAGGCTGCAGCCTCCAACCATCATCCTCGGTAGGTGTGTGTGTTTGTGTTTGTGTGTGTGTATGTGTGAGCGCATGTGTGCGTGTATGTGTGAGCGCATGTGTGCGTGTGTGTGTGTGTGTGTGTGTGTGTAGCGTGTGTGGCAGAGCAGGCAGGCAGTGTGTGTGTGTGTCCTGCAGGCTATGTTAGGCGCCAGGTTTATATACTGAATCATGCCTTCAAACCTTTACTCACACACCTCACACACCTCACACACACACACACCTGCGCCTGTAGTCAGACCACCTTGTGTTGAGTTGAGACTATTTATAATTTAATTCTCCTCACTCTTTATCACTGTTTCATCACCACCTCTCACCCCATCACTTGCTTCTCTCATCACTGCCTCTGGCATCACTCTACTCCCCATCACTCTATTGCTTCATGTATCTCTCTCATCACTGTTTATATATCTCATCACTGTTTCCATCACTCATCTCACTCATCACTGTTTCTGTATCACTTCATCTCCATCACCACTGTTTCTATATATCTCTATCACTGCATCACTCATCTCATCACTCCCATCACTGCTCTCCCCATCACTGCTCTCTGCACCACATCCCACCCACTGCTCTGTACTACCATCTCTATCACTCTACTGCCTTGCATCACCTGTCATTGCTCTCTCCCTCCCGCCCAGCTCCTGCATCCCCTCCCAACCCCCACTCTGCAGCAGTGCACGCCTGACACCCAGGATTTATGGGGTCGGTGTGAGGTGTCTGAGCCAGCGCCGCACCCATGACCATGGCCCTGTCCGTCCTAGTGACCATCGAGATGTGCAACGCCCTCAACAGGTACACACACACACACTACACACACACAACACACACAACACCACACACACACACACCGCCAATACCATAATAAACACTAATAACACACACACACACTACACACAAACACTACACGACTAATAATAATAACACTACACACACACACTATTAATAATAATAATAATAATACACACACACACTAATAATATACACACACACACACACACACACTAATAATAATAATAATAATAATTACTCCTTGACCATGGCTCCTGTCCCTCATCTTAGTGACCATCGAGATGTGCAACGCCCTCAACAGGTACACACACACACACACACACACACACAATAATAATAATATAATAATACACACACTACACACCACACACAAACACCACAATAATACACACCACACACACACACACACACAACACTACACACACAACACACCACACACAAACACTACACACACACACATTATATTAATAATACTAATAATATTTACACACACATATTATTATTATCATATTAATAATACACACACACATAATAATATAATATTATATACTATTATTAATAATAATAATATTATTAATTAATAAACATAATAATAATAATAATACTATAATACACACACACACTACACACACACACACTACACACTACATACAAAATACTAATACACACACACTACACACAAAACACTACACACACACACAATACACACACACACACACTACAATAATAATAATAATAATTACACAATAATAATTAAGCACAATAATACAATACACCACAATAATAATAATACTCACACGCACAATAATAATAATTACAATAATAATACTACTATTAATATTGAAATATCATTACTTGTTTATTACTGGTTAATAATATTATTTACTCACACACACACTACACACAATACCAATAATTCACACACAATATCGTTTACTCACACACACACACTACAATACACACACACACAATTACCAATACACACACTACAATACACACACACTCAATAATAATAATAATAATACCAAGCACACACATCTACCCATTTTTTGACCATGGCCCTGTCCGTCCTAGTGACCATCGAGATGTGCAACGCCCTCAACAAGTACACACACACTTATTCTTGCACTGTTGGACTGCTTTTTGCACCTTCACCATGACACTCACTCTCTTGAGCACCTCACCATGCACACAGAACTACAGGCCCTGTCACTACAAGCGCCTCAGGCTTGATCACCCTCAAGCACATTGGACTTTCTTAATTTAATTTATATAGTGTATTAGTATTTATTTTGTTAGTTTTCTTATCTTTCTTATCTTCTACTGTCTTTATGTACAGTGGAGTTTAGTTATATGTTTATACTTATACTTATGTTTACCATTTCTGCTGTAAGTGCATGTTGTGTGTGATGTCTGTATGCTACTGAGACCTCCTGAATTTCCCCTTGGGGATCAATAAAGTATCTATCTATCTACACACACACACACACTACAAACACACACTCCATCCATGACCATGGCCCTGTCTGTCATGGTCACCATTGAGATGTGCAACGCAACAGGTAGACACACACACACACACACACACACACAGTGTGTCACACACTCATCACAAACTCTCAGCTGCCACAGTAGCATGGCAACAGTGTCAGCATTACAGTTATCAGAAGAGCACTGACATGACACTGTCTGTGTGTGTGTGTGTGTGTTTGTGTGTGTCTGTGTTTGTGTGTGTGTGTGTGTGTGTGTGTTTGTGTGTGTGTGTGTGTGTGTAGCTGCTTCAGTTTGTGTTTGTGTGTGTGTGTGTGTGTGTATGTGTGTTTGTGCGTGTGTTTGTGTTTGTGTGTGTGTGTGTGTGTGTGTTTGTGTGTGTGTTTGTGTGTGTAGCCTGTCGGAGAACCAGTCCCTGATGAGGATGCCTCCCTGGAGTAACTGCTGGCTGCTAGGAGCCATGACACTCTCGATGTCTCTCCACTTCATGATCATCTATGTAGACCCACTACCTGTGAGTTACACACACACACACACACACACACTCTCTCTCTTCCTCTCTCTCTCCTAATGACTTGTGTGGTGTCCAGATGATCTTCAAGCTGACCCATCTGAATGTTGAGCAGTGGCTGATGGTGTTGAAGCTCTCATTCCCCGTCATCCTCATTGATGAGTTCCTCAAGTTCGTCGCCCGCAACTACCTGGAGCGTAAGACACCCACACACCCACACACACACACTTGTGACCTGATCACTTCCTACCTTTGATAAGACCAGACATTCATCATTCATAAATAAATAAAACCAGACATGCTATTCACCTTATTCATGCGCAAACATGGGAAGTAGCTTTGCCCATATTATTGTCTCCCGAACTTCCGATTAAGCAAAGCATCCATTCGCGATACATTGAGATAACAGAGCTCTATCGAGATGACTGGCATCATATATTATGGGTCATCCTAAAGTTAGAACGCGTTTATTTAAGACATTTCACCTGTTATACACCTTTCCAATCTGAAGTTTGGAAAACATTTGACTTGGAGAGGCTGTTCTGTAATGACTTAAACTAGTTACCATAGTTACCAAACAGATAAGTGATTTGCAGTTTCTCCATACCATACAGCGGCCACTGTCACATCGTCTACCCACCGTAGGGGCTGAATAGCCTTGGGTAGCCGAAGTACAATATTGCAGTCTGACCTCTGATGGCATTTGTCATTTCCTCCCAAGTTAGCCTCTCTATCCTCTTCTGCCGTGTCATCCACTGAAGCTAAATGAGACGGAGCTAGCCGAATCGGAAGTTTAAAGACAACGTGGAATTTTAAAAAATGGGTGGGGCTAAATAAGGTGAATAATAAATACACCCTTTATTAAGGCATTACTAGTGTGTTAATAACTATTTCTAAGGTCAGATATTAATAATTAATAAATTCACCCTTTATTAAGGCATTACTAGTGTGTTAATAACTATTTCTAAGGTCAGATATTAATAATTAATAAATAAATCCTTTAATTATTTCTTGTTCATTCATATCCAGGTGACTCCTGTTAATGTTCCTTTTTGCTGAAACTCCTTCTCCTCCTTCTCTCATTCTAAATCTCCTCCTCCTCTCCTCATTCTAAACCTCCTCCTCCTCATTCTAAACGCTCTCCTCCTCTTCCTCCTAAACTCTCTCCTCCTCCTCATTCTAAACGCTCTCCTCCTCTTCCTCCTAAACTCTCTCCTCCTCCTCATTCTAAACTCTCTCCTCCTCCTCTTCCTCCTAAACTCTCTCCTCCTCTCTCCTCCTCCTCATTCTAAACTCTCTCCTCCTCTCTGCTCCTCTCAGCCTAGTTGCCATAAGTGTCCAAATCCTGTAACACATCAGATTATCTTAGGTCTGCTTTCGACCAAAAGCCTTCTCCTCTCATCTGTGTGTGTGTGTGTGTGTATGTGTGTGTGTGTATGTGTGTGTGTTTGTGGGACTTGGTGTGTGTGTGTGTGTGTCTGAAGAACTTTATTCTGTCTGACTGTACCTAAGGACAAATCTGTGTGTGTGTGTTATAAGTGTATAAAGCTGTATTGGAGTGTTTTTTTAACTGTCGATCCTGTTGTGTCCCAGCCTGATATAATCTGATATCAGCAGGTCATGTCATTGTGTTGTGATTGTTTATGCAGCACACACACACTCAACTGTTTCTGTGGGTGTGTCGATGAGACTGTTTCTCTGTGTGTGTGTGTGTGTGTCGATGGGACTGTTGCTGTGTGTGTGTGTGTGTGTGTTTGTGGGTGTTGATGGGACTGTTTCTGTGGGTGTGTGTGTGTGTGTGTGTGTTTTTGTGGGACTTGGTGTGTGTGTGTGTGTGTGGGTGGCGTGGGTGTGCCTGGCATGTGAGAGGTCCCTGTCAAGAGAGTTCAGGACAGTGGCATGTACTGCAGGGGGCGCTAGAGGGCATGTACTGCAGGGGGTGCTAAAGGGCATGTACTCCTAGACTCCTGCAGGGGGCGCTAGAGGGCAGTGGCATGTACTCCTAGACTCCTGCAGGGGGCGCTAGAGGGCATGTACTCCTAGACTCCTGTAGGGGGCGCTAGAGGGCATGTACTCCTAGACTCCTGCAGGGGGCGCTGTGAGCTGCACTGAGTCCCAGATTCTGACCGGCTGTTTCTCCCTTACAGTGAAAGACGACAACCTGGTGTCCAAGAAGTGGGACTAAGAGAAGAGGGGGATCTAGACGAACAGGAGAGGAGGACAGGAGAGGCCTCTCTCTCCACAGAACGTGTGTGTGTGTGTGTGTGTGTGTCTGGTACCATGGGAGTGCAGAGGTGGCGGACTCTTGCGTGGCTCTGTGTCTTTACTCCATGTAGCTAATGACTCTTTACAGAGTGTGTGTGTGTGTGTGTGTGTGTGTGTGTGTGGGCTCTATGTTTTGACCGAGTCTTTACCCCATATAGCTAATGATGCTCTGAGCTCATATACTCTGTTCTTTAAATAAAGACATCTGAGAAAACAGCTCACGGCTCTCTGTACGATCACTCTGAGGTCTCTCACACACACACACACAGACATTAGGGCTGGGATAAACGATTATTTTTTAAACGATTAATCTAGCGATTATTTTTTCGATGCATCGAATCTAACGATTAATTTTTTCAGTCCGATTCGATTATCGATTATCTCTAATACTAATAGCAACTTATACATGTTTATTTACATATCTGAATGAAAAAACATGAATTCTTTAACTTTTATTACAATATATGTTTATTGCTCTTAAGATTCCAAAATAAAAGACTATACAAGTGCAAAATAATGCATTCTTAGTCAGAGAGGTAGCATTCAATAAAGTTCAGTGGTGTATGTCTAATTGAGTGCCTGTCATTTTAAGGCGTTAGGTGTGGGAATCCTTGCAATTAACATTAACACAGTTAAAAAGGCTGCTGATGTGTGGATGCAATTCATAGCGTAGTTAGTTCAAATAACGGTTCATTACTTCTCCTTTGGACAAGCACTTTTGAGTCTTGGAAAACACTTTTCCATTTACATGGGAGTTTGCAAACATTCAGAGTCAATAAAATGAGCCCTGCATGATACTTGAATACAAGCAGCTGCAAGTTAAAGCATGCTAAACTTGACATCAAACAGTATTCCTAGCGTTAGCTTTGAGATACTGTTTGATTGCATCTGTAACTTAACTTAGTTTAGTCTCTCCTCAATGTAGGCTACTATGTTGTGATAAGACCTTAGCAGAGTTTACTTTAGCATGATCACAATGCTAAAAGCCCAGTTTAATAACAATTTAGCCCACTGTGTTCTATACAGTGCTTCTATGTAGCAACAACAATCCTTCAACAATGCGTGAATAATTTGTTAAATGCACATGAAGAGGAGGGAGGCAGCGGGCTGGATTACGAGAGAGAGTGGAAGGCGAGGAAAGGCTGTGTGAGTAAAAAGTGCAGCTCAATGAAATTATCTTATCTTATCTTTAATTTAAATAGTAGCACTACAACATAGAACATCAATGTGTGGTGGCCGGTTTTGATTTAAGTGGTGCCCAGCCACAGATTAGTAAACGTATGGAAAACACTGAAGGTGTAAAATTAAAAATATTTAGCAGCACACGTTATGCTTGACAGATTAGTAAACGTATGGAAAACACTGAAGGTGTAAAATTAAAAATATTTAGCAGCACACGTTATGTTCATATTTTGCGTCGACGTCATCGATTACGTCGACGCGTTGTCACAGCCCTAACAGACATACACAATCACTCACACACACACACACACACACACAGACCCACACACAGAGACATACACACACACATACCCACACACACACACACACACACAGACAGAGACATACACACACAGTGTGTTTAAAGCATAAAGAGATTTAATAAAAATAAGAATCTCAATAGTTTATGCCTCCAGTCAGTTGCATCCTTCACATGGGTACAGAGTGTGAGTGTGTGTGTGTGTGTGTGTGAGCAGTTTAAATAGGAGCTTATTACCCTGATACGTCTGCAAGCGCAGCACATTAATATAAGATGTGTGTGTGTGTGTGTGAGGGGTTAAGCTTTACAGTGTTACAATGTCAAAATGAGGAAGAAAAAATACCCACAGAGCAATATACACACACACACACACACCAGACAAGATACAATATGCAAATACTCACACACACACACACACACACACACCACACCAGACAAGATACAATATGCAAATACTCACACACACACACACACACACACACACACACCAAGATACAATATGCAAATACTCACACACACACTCACACACACACACACACACACACACACACACACACACACACAGACAACAAGATACAATATGCAAATACTCACACACACACACACACACACACACACACACACATGCAAATACTCTCTCACACACACACACACACACACACACACACACACACACACACACACCAGACAAGATACAATACACAAATACTCACACACACACACACACACACACACACACACCAGACAAGATACAATATGCAAATACTCACACATACACACACACACACACACACACCAGACAAGATACAATATGCAAATACTCACACACACACACACACACACACCAGACAAGATACAATATGCAAATACTCACACATACACACACACACACACACACACCAGACAAGATACAATATGCAAATACTCACACACACACACACCAGACAAGATACAATATGCAAATACTCACACACACACACACACACACACACACACACACACACACACACACCAGACAAGATACAATATGCAAATACTCACACATACACACACACACACCAGACAAGATACAATATGCAAATACTCACACATACACACACACCAGACAAGATACAATATGCAAATACTCACACATACACACACACACACCAGACAAGATACAATATGCAAATACTCACACATACACACAGTTTTGGTCAGCAGCGTGAGTGTGTGTGTATGTGTGTGTGTGTGTTTGATCAAGCTGTATAGGGGGCGGGGACTCTTCTCTTGGCCCCGCCCCTGGAATGTTCTCATTATGGAAAAAGAGTTAGATCTCAAACACACACGCACAGTTAAACATCAGGCTGGTGATGGAAGTTGAAGTATACACACTCAGACACACCATACACACACACACACACACACACTCAGACGCACATACAAACTCAAACACAAACTCAGATACAGTCCCTGATAAGTTTATAACATGACAAAATCTTTTTAAAACACACACACACACACTCTCTGCGGCTGGAGTTGGTGAGTGGGAGTGGTTTCAGCTTGGCTTTGGTCTCAGGCTGCAGGATCTGCGCCGTCATTGGTCCTCCAGCAGAGGGGCGTGGCTCAGTCAAAATCAGCCAATCAGCATCAGGTGGCCATGCTGGGCGGGGCTTCCTCTGAGCTAAGCTCCTCCCCCAATATCGCCTTCACTTGGTCCAGAGTCTGAGCTTGACGAATCAACTCCAACTTTACCTGAAGGCACACACACACACACACACACACACACACACACACAGACACACAGATTACTGAATGTCGGATGTGAGTGTGATGTGATTGTGTGTGTGTGAGGGATTGAGTGTGCGTGTGTAGGTGTGGGTGTGTGTGTGTGTGTGTGTGTGTGTGAAGTCCATCTCTACGTTCTGGCTGGTGTCCATTTGAGTGTGTGTTTGTGTGTGTGTGTGTACGTGTGTTTGTGTGCGTGTAGAGACTAGTGACCATCTGTACGGTCTCGCTGGTGTCCATCTGCGTGTGTATGTGTCTGTATGTGTGTGTATATGTGTGTGTGTGTGTGTGTGTGTGTGTGCCTGTAGAGACTGGGAGAGCTGGACGAAGTCCATCTGTACGGTCTGGCTGGTGTCCATCTGAGTGCGAAGGCTGATCACCTGACTGCGGAACTCCAGACACTGCTGCTGCAGCGGCAGCCTGGGGGGTATAACAGTAAGTGTGTGTGTGTGTGTGTGACAGGGTATGTGGCTGTATGTAATGTTGTTCAATGTATGGCTGTATGTAATGTTGTTCAATGTATCACTGTATGTATGGTAAGGCTGCACGATTTGGGGGAAATATCTCATTTGTGATTTCTCTGACAGATAATGTGACTTTGCAGATTTT
This sequence comes from Alosa alosa, assembly GCF_017589495.1. Taxonomy (NCBI): domain Eukaryota; kingdom Metazoa; phylum Chordata; class Actinopteri; order Clupeiformes; family Clupeidae; genus Alosa; species Alosa alosa. Next base: position 28,230,030 of record NC_063210.1, on the reverse strand, counting down.
TTAATGTCAATGTCAACATTCAATTCAACATTCCAAATGTCTCTTTGAGTGTGTGTGTGTGTGTACCTTGTCGTTCTGGAGACTCTTCTTGTCTCCCTGGAGATGAGCTAGCGCCACTCGCAGGCCCTGAAGTTCAGTGCGACACGCCTGCATCTCACACTCCAACTACACACACACACACACACACACACACGCATGCGCACAGACTTTTAATTATTACATGTATACACACACATAAAATATATACTGAAAACAACAATAAACAAACCAGACAGACACATAATGAAACCCCTCACACACAAACACACACACAGAAACACACAAACTCTCACACACACACACACACACACACACACACACCTTTTCCTTCTGGGTTTGGATGCGGTCCGTCTCTGTTTTTAAACTGGACAGCCGGACTGGACATTGAACACAAACAGACATTTTTTAATTCCAACATAAACCGTTAAATATTTCCACACACTCACATATACTGTATGTCTGTATACTGTATAATCTTTCAGATGTTTACACAAAATTGACACTTGTTGTTCATCTACAGAAACAACATCAAGGGTTCATGTGAAACCAATGAGGCTTTGCACAGATAAAACACACGCACGCACACACACACTGATGCTTCCATGTGTGGATTAGTAGATTATGTGTTAGTGCAGTGCTGTGTTTGGTTGTTTACTGTTATTTACTGATGTTGTTTACTTTACTACATACGTTTCTCACTTACCCTCAAGCACTTCTGCAGGACCACCAGCAAACCATAGGGGAAGAGACGGTTAATGGAGAACACACCTGCGCGCATGCCTTACACATACCACACACCTGCGCGCACACACACACATACCACCGCATGCCTTGCGCTGCGCGCACATACCACACAAATGCCGCGCACATACCACCACAAATGCACATACCACACATGCACACATACCACGCTGCGCCGCGCGCACGCGCCACCACACACGCACACACACACAGTTAGTGGACACCAAGACCAGCACACGCACGCACAAACACAGGTGCACACACATACACATAAGATACAGGCAGACTGATAGGCAGGAGAAGTCCTTGAGTGAAAGACAGACAGACAGACAGACAGACAGACAGCAGTAGTCGTTCAGTGAGACAGACAGACAGAGACAGACAGACAGACAGCAGTAGTCGTTCAGTGAGACAGACAGGCAGACAGACAGACAGGCAGTAGTAGTCGATAAGTGAGACAGGCAGACAGACAGGCAGTAGTAGTCGATAAGGAGGTAGACAGACAGACCGACAGGCAGGGACAGACAGACAGACAGACGGGCAAGGCGGTAGTGAGTGCGATAGAAGTGAGACAGACAGACAGGCCAGTGGTAATTCGATAGAGGTGAGACCAGACAGACAGACAGGCAGAGACAGACAGACAGACAGACAGACAGGCAGTAGTAGTCGATAAGTGAGACAGACAGACAGGCAGTATTAGTCGATAAGTGAGACAGACAGACAGGCAGTAGTAGTCGATAAGTGAGACAGACAGACAGGCAGTATTAGTCGATAAGTGAGACAGACAGACAGGCAGTAGTAGTCGATAACTGAGACAGACCGCTCTCTTCTGTGCGTGTCTCCAGCTGCTCCTTCAGGTTGATTTACTTGATGCTAATCTCTCTCCTCACAGTGCGACCCCTAGTGGTACAAACCACAACTACACGTCAGCCACCACACACGCAGAGGCATCACACACACACACAACTACACAGACAGACAGACAGAGACACACACACACCTGCATTGAGGAGCTGCTGAAGTTTGTGTTCATCTCTGCTGCCCCTTCCTCTTCTGGCTCCTCCCCTTTCAGTCTGGACAGCTCGCTACACACTCTCCTCTGAGAAACAGACAGCTCTGCCTACACACACACACACACACACACACGCACACGCACACACGCAGACACAGACACAGACAGAAACACACACACACACACACACACACAGTTAAGTTATAAGTCTGAGAAGTTTGTGATATGTGGGCAAGTTTTGATTGGACAAGCAGCTTGTCACTCACCAGGCGGCTCTGCACAGCACTCTGTGATTGGCTGAAAGACTGCTGCAGCTCCTGGAGGAGGGCCTCTGATGTCTGCACCTGAGACTGGAGGACTGACACCTGAACACACACACACACGCACAAACACACGCACGCACGCACGCACACACACACACAGGTAGATCAGGCAGGTCGCTCAGGTGTTTCACAGACAAGTGAAGAGGCAGATCAGTGTGTGAGTGAACTCCATTCTGTACCTAATCTGTATGTGTAAGTGGATATGTGTGTGTATCTGTGAGAGTGTGTGAGTGAGAGAGTGTGTGTGTGTGTGTGTGAGTGCGTGCATGCGTTATCCGTTTCTGTGTTTCTGCGGTCTGAGTGTGTGTGTGTGTGTGTATGTTAGTGTTGTCAATGATGCCAAAATTAATGTTTCGGATACCGATACCAAGTCAAGAATTAAGCGATTTCGATACTTCTTCGATACTTTTAAAAAAAATGTATTTGATTTGGGGGGCCCCACCACCTTGACATCATCATCAGTAATATTGAATATACTGTAGTGTGATCATTCACACCAGTGGCCATCCCAGATTCTGCTTGACTCTCTCCACACAAACTCTCTCCACACAGAGTAATTGACCTTGTCTCACGGTTTTAGTCTAGTGAATAAAAGTTGCACATAGCGCATAAGGATATGTATGTGGATGCAATTAATTATGTTTTGTATGTCATTACATAAAATAAATGTTCAAAAAATGTACAAGTCGAAGAAAATCTTTCTGGGATCATAGATAAGATAAGTGTCTTGCAATGTTCATTAATGATTTTAGCGAGCAATAATTGTCAAACATGACCTGAGCTAGCGGGATAGCAAGGATCTCTCTTCAGATGTAAAAGTTTGCCATGGTTGCTTAGCCTATTTCTAAATTACATTGAACCCAAATAGTAGGCCTAAATGACCAAAATCCCACAGCCTAGGTAGGTTAGCAACACAAACTTGTGAAATGCAAGTGAGCAAATCAACTTGATATTAGCCTATTATGATGTGTTACCATAGCATCACTTGAACTAGCAGCCATGTCTCTCGTTTATAAGCACGACAGCCAAGCTTACATGTGTGTGAGGAGAAAAGACGCATTAGCCACAGGTTAGGGGAGGAGGCGCTAGAAGCATGCCTTGTTGTAGGACACGCATGTTACTTCAAAAGAACACGGTCATTCTCAAAAGTATCGATACTAATAAAATTAGACATCTTGACATTTTTAATTTCAGGGTATTGCGATACTTTTGTAGTCGGTGCACCGTGCAACACTAGTGTGTGTGTGTGTGTGTGCGTGCGTGTGTGTGTGTGTGGTGTGTGTGCGTGCGTGTGTGTGAGTGTGTGTGCGTGTGGTGTGTGAGTGTGTGTGTGTGGTGTGTGTGTGAGTGTGTGTGCGTGTAGTGTAGTGTGTGTGTGTGTGTGTGTGTGTGTATGTGTGTGTGTGTATGTGTGTGTATAGTGTGTGTGCGTGTAGTGTAGTGTGTGTGTGTGTGTGTGTGTGTGTGCGTGTGTGTGTGTGTGCGTATGTGTGTGTGTGGTGTGTGTGCGTGTGGTGTGTGTGTGCGTGTGTGCGTGTGAGTGTGTGTGCGTGTAGTGGTGTGTGTGTGTGTGTATGTGTGCGTGTGTGTGTGTGCGTGTGTGTGTGTGTAGTGTGTGTGTGTGTGAGTGTGTGTGTGTGTGCGTGCGTGTGTGTGTGTGCGTGTGTGTGTATGTGTGTGTGCGTGCGTATGTGTGTGTGTGAGTGTGTGTGCGTGCGTGTGTGTGTGTGCGTATGTGTGTGTGCGTGCGTGTGTGTGTGTGTGTGTGTACGTGTAGTGTGTATGTGTGTGTATGTGCGTGTAGTGTGTGTGTGTGTGTATGTGTGTGTGTGTAGTGTGTGTAGTATGTGTGTGTATGTGTGTGTATGTGTGTGTATGTGTGTGTAGTGTGTGTGCGTGCGTGTAGTGTGTGTGTAGTGTGTGTGGTGTGTGTGTGCGTGTAGTGTAGTGTGTGTGTGTATGTGTGTGTATGTGTGTGTGCGTGCGTGTAGTGTTTGTGTGTGTGTAGTGTGTGTGTGTGTGTGCATGCGTGTAGTGTTTGTGTGTGTGTGTATGTGTGTGTGTAGTGTGTGTAGTAATAAATGCGTATATTATTATTATGTGTAATTATTATTGTAGTGTGTGTGTGTGTGTGTGTATGTGTGCGTATGTGTGTGTGTGTAGTGTGTGTGTGTGTGTGCGTGCGTGTAGTGTTTGTGTGTGTGTGTGTAGTGTGTGTGCATGCGTGTAGTGTTTGTGTGTGTGTAGTGTGTGTAGTGTGTGTGTGCGTGCTTGTGTGTGTGTAGTGTGTGTGCGTGCGTGTAGTGTTTGTGTGTGTGTAGTGTGTGTAGTGTGTGGTGTGTGTTACCTGTTTCTGTGTTTCTGTGGTCTGAGTGTCCAGCTCTCTCTCCAGCTCTATTCTCTGCTCACGCAACTGAGTCACCTCTCCTGCGGCTCAGCAGCCTGCACACACCCATATACCTGCCTAAACACACACACAGCCACACACGCTACAACCTTACTACCTGTATACCTGAAACCTGCCTGGCCACACACACACTGCCCTGCCTTAGCCTACCTGCCTTGCACACACCTACTACACCTAGCAACACCTATGTTGGCATCCCCTGTATACTTGTACCTGCATGCCCATGCAGCACCTGCTTGTGCATGTATGCTTGTACCTGCCTGCACTTTACAATAACGAGTAGAAACACAATACAATAATGTATTGTTATTATATTATATATAGATCATAGATATAGATCATTAATCATACATGTAATCGACTAATCGTACATCTCAGCTTTGTGTATAGAGATTTAGCAATGGTGAGATTTTCAGTGTGTGTTTGAGTGACCTCAAACGTATGTGTGTGTGTTAGGGCTCTCAATCTTCCACTAAAATCCTATACCAATTTCATTCATTATTATTTTTAATAGTCGATTTATATTTGAATATTTAATGCTCAAATATTAATATGTACTATGTGTCTATATAAATGTAAATGTAAATCAGGTTTCTCGGCCAAGTGTACTTGCGTATACAAGGAATTTGGTCTCTGCATTTATCCCATCCGCGAATTAGTAAAACACACAGAGCACACACTGAACACACAGTGAGGTGAAGCACACACTTACCCAGAGCAGTGAGCTGCCTTGCTACAGCCGCGATCGGGGAGCAGTGAGGGGTTAGGTGCCTTGCTCAAGAGCACTTCAGCCGTGCCTACTGGTCGAGGATCGAACCGGCAACCCTCCGGTTACAAGTCCGAAGCCCTAACCAGTAGGCCACGACTATGCACTGTATAAATGTACTATGTATCTATGCACTGTATAAATGTACTATGTATCTATGCACTGTATAAATGTACTATGTATCTATGCATATATATAAATGTATCTGTATAAACAGGCTTATGCCAGTGCCACTATCAGCACATTGTTGAAACAGTTCCATGATCAATTATGCCGCAACCTACAGTAGTCAAATTAGCCTATTAGAAATATTTTAGCCTATTAGCCATATTAGTCTATAGACATATTAGCCTATTAGCCATTTTAGTCTATAGACATATTAGCCTATTAGCCATATATTCACCTTTAGACATTTTAGCCTATTAGACATATTAGCCTATTAGCCATATTAGCCTTTAGACATTTTAGCCTATTAGCCATATTAGCCTTTAGACATTTTAGCCTATTAGCCATATTAACCTATTAGCCATATTAGCCTATAGACAAGTGACAGAAGCATCGGACATAGAGCCGGGAAGTCTAGCTGCGGTTCCTCACCCTGGGATTGTTGACCTAGCTTCACCTCACCTTCTTGAATTTCCCCTGGGGATCAATAAAGTATCTATATATCTATCTATCTATCTAGCTTGCCAGGCTGTAGCGTTATCAGGTGTGGTCTCAGACTGCTCACCTAGCTTGCCAGTGTGTAGCATTATCAGGTGTGCCCTCAGACTGCTCGTTATCGAGTGATATCTTATTTGTGTGTGTGTGTGTGTGTGTGTGTGTGTGTGTGGTGTGTCCCAATCGGAGTGTGTGATGAGCCGGTGTGTAGATAGATAGATAGATAGATAGATACTTTATTGATCCCCAGGGGAAATTCAAGGTCTCAGTAGCATACAGACAACACACACACATTCACTAACAGCAGAAAAAGTAATTAAAAGTATATAATATAAAAACACAACTAAGCAATAAGGACAGTAGAAGATAAAGAATATACTAAATATACTAAAATACAAATTATACTAACACTTAATCTAAATCAATTCTAAAAGCAGTATCCACATAGTGGTAATTAATCAATCAAGAGGCGCTTGCAATGACTGAGGCAGGGACTGAGCCTGTGATTCTCTGTGCATAGTAAGGTAATGTAAGGTGCTCTGTGTGAGTGAGTGTCATGGTGATAGTGCAATGGTGATAGTGCAAATGAGTAAGTCCAACAGTGCAAGAATAAGTCTATATAGGGCAGGGCAGCCGTGGGCTCATTGGAGGGCCGCGGGCTACTGGTTAGGGCTTCAACTTGTAACCGAGGGTTGCCGGTTCAAACCCGACCAGTAGGCCCGGCTGAAGTGCCTTGAGCAAGGCACCTAACCCCTCACTGCCCCCGAGCCGCTGTTGTTGCAGGCAGCTCACTGCTACCGGATTAGTGTGTGCTTCACCTCACTGTGTGTGTACACTGTGTGCTGTGTGTTTCACTAATTCACAGATTGGGTTAAATGCAGAGACCAAATTTCCCTCACGGGATCAAAAGAGTATATATATATATATATATATATATATATAACTATTTTAAGAAAAGGTATAAGTGTGGCCACAGTTCGGCTGGATGGAGGGGTTGTGCATATGTGCTAATGTGCTAATATAGCACGCAAACAGTGAGGCAGAAAGACAGTGGTAAAAAGTAAAAAGTGGCTAGTGGACAGACAGTATCCAAACATGGAGGTGGTGAAGAGGCAGACAGACTATGCAGAGAAGTCGATCTCTCCTCTTCCCTTAAGTGAAGCATTGAACAGTTCACTGGCCCTGGGGACAAATGACTTCCTCAGTCTGTCTGTTGTGCAAGGCAGTGAGCGAAGTCTCCAGCTGATCAGGCTCTTCTGTTTAACAATAGTGCTGTGGAGTGCATGCGTGTGTGTGTGTGTGTGTGTGTGTGTACCTGTGCGTGTAGTGCGTCCCAGTCGGAGTGTGTGATGAGCGGTGTGTGTGTGTGTGTGTGTGTGTGTAGTGTTGTCACGATACCAAAATGATGACTTCGATACGATACCTGCCATAAATATCAATGATGCTCGATACTGAAACGATACTCACGGGCTAAATCCTAAGATATCTGGAAAAGAAAGGACTCATACCTCCTCCAAGTGTATTGAGTCATTTGTGTTGAATTCGGTGCACTTTTGTAGTGTGCAGGTCAACTCTGGGTTCTAAACTTCCTACATAATTATTATTTTTATAGTCAGTAAAATAGTAGGCCTACTTTGTGTGATTAAGTCCTTTATATTGTGTTATAGTTCATTTACATTGTGTTGTGTTTTGCCAATAAAGTAGCTTTAAATAGCCAAACTAGGCTAGATCAAGGTCAGTGTTAATTACTGCATGCAAATCATACACTGTGCGATACACCGTGCAACACTATGTGTGTGTGTGTGCGTGTAGTGCGTCCCAGTCAGAGTGTGTGATGAGCCGTGTGTGTGTGTGTGTGTGTGTGTGTGTGTGTGTGTGTGTGTACCTGTGCGTGTAGTGCGTTCCAGTCGGAGTGTGTGATGAGCCGGTGTGTGTGTGTGTGTGTGTGTGTGTATAGTGCATCCCAGTCGGAGTGTGTGATGAGCCGGTGTGTGTGTGTGTGTGTGTGTGTGTGTGTACCTGTGCGTGTAGTGCGTCCCAGGCGGAGTGTGTGATGAGCCGGTGTCCGGGCGGGGGCAGGTAGATGGCCTCGGGCACCAGCGTTCCCGTGGAGACGATGGAGGCGGTGTCGTCCTGGGGCGGCCGGCGGGGGAGGCAGGGCGTGTCCATCGAGAAGGACACCAGCGGCACGCCCGTCCAGGGCACCACACCAGTGATGGTGGGCGAGGCTCCAGGTGAGATGGCGATAAGGCGGTGTGCGTCCTGGGAGAGGCGCCGGGGAGGCAGGCGTGTCCATCGAGAAGGAGAGGGACACCAGGTGAGATGGCGAGCTGTCCAGGTGAGGCAGGCGTCCAGGTGAGATGGCGAGCTGTCCAGGTGAGGCAGGCGTCCAGGTGAGATGGCGAGCTGTCCAGGTGAGGCAGGCGTCCAGGTGAGATGGCGAGCTGTCCAGGTGAGGCAGGCGTCCAGGTGAGATGGCGAGCTGTCCAGGTGAGGCAGGCGTCCAGGTGAGATGGCGAGCTGTCCAGGTGAGGCAGGCGTCCAGGTGAGATGGCGAGCTGTCCAGGTGAGGCAGGCGTCCAGGTGAGATGGCGAGCTGTCCAGGTGAGGCAGGCGTCCAGGTGAGATGGCGAGCTGTCCAGGTGAGGCAGGCGTCCAGGTGAGATGGCGAGCTGTCCAGGTGAGGCAGGCGTCCAGGTGAGATGGCGAGCTGTCCAGGTGAGGCAGGCGTCCAGGTGAGATGGCGAGCTGTCCAGGTGAGGCAGGCGTCCAGGTGAGATGGCGAGCTGTCCAGGTGAGGCAGGCGTCCAGGTTGAGGCGTCCAGGTGAGACGAGGCGTCCAGGTGAGACGAGGCGTCCAGGTGAGATGGCGAGCTGTCCAGGTGAGACGAGGCGTCCAGGTGAGATGGCGAGCTGTCCAGGTAGCCACCACCCATCATCATCATCAGACCAGTGTGTTCCAGCTCACCCCCCTCCACCTCACTGCCACGGCCCTCACGTACCCCCCCACCTGCACCCTAGAGATGAGAACAGGACAGAGATCACACACACACACCTGCTCATCACACACCCTAGAGATAGGAACAGGACAGAGATTACACACACACACACACACACACACACACACACACACACACCTGCTCATCCACACCCTAGAGATGGGAACAGGACAGAGATTAAACACACACACACACACACACACACACACACACCCCCTAGAGATGAGAACAGGACAGAGATCACACACACACACCTGCTCATCACACACCCTAGAGAACAGGACAGAGATTAAACACACACACACACACCTTGCTGTCGTTGCCAAAGCTGGCTCGTCTCCACTGTGTTCGTTCCATCTGTAGACTGGAGATCCGGGCCTCATACTGAGATGCGGTTTCTATGGACACCAGACAGGAAGTGATGTGTGAGTCAGATGATCTCACATCCAGGTTCCTCTCGCTTTCCTGAACTACTTCTGCTTCCCTATATGTGTATGTGTGTGTGTGTGTGTGTGTGTGTGGCTGTCTATAAGTTTGTTCCTTTAAGGCCAATTCACTCCAGAGATTCACAGAGACATCAGAGAGGACAGCAGTTTATATAGCAGTGGTGTGAAAGATGTTTATATAGCAGTGGTGTGAAAGATGTCCTGATCGCTGCGTGAAGGTTTATATGTTTATAGCAGTGGTGTGAAAGATGTCCTGATCGCTGTGTGAAGGTTTACATGTTTATATAGCAGTGGTGTGAAAGATGTCCTGATCGCTGCGTGAAGGTTTATATGTTTATAGCAGTGGTGTGAAAGATGTCCTGATCGCTGTGTGAAGGTTTATATGTTTATATAGCAGTGGTGTGATGTCCTGATTGCTGTGTGAAGGTTTATATGTTTATAGCAGTGGTGTGAATGAATCCAAAAGATGTCATGCTCGCTGTGTGGAGGTTTATATGTTTATATAGCAGTGGTGTGAAAGATGTCCTGATCGCTGCGTGAAGGTTTATATGTTTATAGCAGTGGTGTGAAAGATGTCCTGATCGCTGCATGAAGGTTTATATGTTTACAGCAGTGTTGTGAAAGATGTCCTGATCCCTGCGTGAAGGTTTATATGTTTACAGCAGTGTTGTGAAAGATGTCCTGATCGCTGTGTGAAGGTTTATGCAGCTTTGGTGTGAAAGATGTCCTGCTCGCTGTGTGAAGGTTTATATGTTTATATAGCAGTGGTGTGAAAGATGTCCTGATCGCTGTGTGAAGGTTTATATGTTTATAGCAGTGGTGTGAAAGAGGTCCTGATCGCTGCGTGAAAGTTCTAGAATGCCCACACCTCATGACACTTTTAAGCTGATGTCACTCGGCTTCAGTCAGAGGTGAGCTACGGATCAACTCCATTTCTGGCCAGTATCAGTCTAAAGACTTGTGCTAACAGTCACAAACTTGAAGCAAATCTTGAGAGGTGCTATGGAATGCCTGGATAAGCAAAGCAGAGCATGATTATCTATTTTGTCCTAATCCTGTACTACCCTGCTTCTAGATGCTACCAAAAGTGCACAAAGACCTGCATAATCCTCCAGGGAGACCCATAATATCTGGCAATGGATCTCTGACAGAACCCATATCAAAATTCATAGACCACTTCATTTAACCCTATGTTTCCAACCTACCATCATTTATCCAGGATACAACACATGTACTTAACAAGTTGGCCCTTCTGAAGAACATTGGACATTGCTACCTTGTCACAATGGATGTGGAGGCTTTGTATACAAACATAGACCATGAAGAAGGCCTCAATGCTCTGTCTCATTATTTGAACACACGCCCAGCTTCTAGTACACCACCCACAGACTTTCTGCTCACACTAACTAAATGGACACTTGAAAACAATGTCTTTCTATTTCAAAATGATTTGTACCAACAAATAAAAGGAACAGCAATGGGAGCATGTTATGCACCAAGCCTAGCCGATCTATGTATGGGCCTATGGGAAGAACACTTTGTTTACTCATGCAACAACCCTTACAGGAACATGATCACTTTTTATGGACGCTATATTGATGACCTAGTGTTCCTCTTCTCTGGTACTGAACAAGAACTAACTTCATTTCACAGATACCTCAATAACACCAACAAAAACCTAAAATTGTGTATGCAATATGACCTGACTCAAATTGACTACTTAGATCTCACCATACAGAAGGACAAGGAAGGACGCAGTAACACCACAGTCTTCCGAAAACCAACTGACCGCAACACACTGCTCCGGGCAGACAGCTTTCATCCTCCATCACTTAAGAAAAACATACCGTATGGGCAGTTCCAACAGCTGAAAAGAATATGTGACCAGGAGTCAGATTTTGAGACAAAGGCAGAGGAAATGAAGTTACGATTCAAAAACAGAGGGTACAAATGTAAAATCATAAATGAAGCAAATAACAAAACAAAATCTCTGAAAAGACAGGACCTCCTACAACACAAACAAAAACCACCCGGAGAACAACAAGTGTACTGTACCTTGTGACGCAGTACAATACCAGAGCAAATGAACTAAAGAAAATCCTAAACAATAACTGGAAAATGATTGAATGTGATCCTACACTTAAAGAAATATTCCCCAATGCACCAGTCATAAGCTTCAAAAGAGCACCGACCATCGGAGATAAACTTGTCCATAGCTATCTCCCCGGGGACAAAAAGGCCACATGGCTCGATCGGAGACCGCAAGGGTTCTTTAAACGTGGGAGATGCAACCACTGCACGACTATGCAGCAAACTAATACATTTACAGATGTGCATGCTCAGAAAACCCATTACATCAAAGGATACAATCCATTTGCAATACCACTTATGTGGTGTACTACCTATATTGCCCATGTGGACATTTCTACATTGGAAGGACAAAAAAAAAACTACAACAGAGGGTAGCAGAGCACAAATATGCAATTTGTACAGGAAATGAGGATTACCCAATGGCGAAGCATTACACGCAACACCATGGATGCAACCCAGAGTCACTAAAGGGCAATGGGAATAGAAACAATTGAGCTATCCAAAAGGGGAGGGGACAAACTTAAAAAATGATTACAGAGGGAGACCTACTGAATCTATACACTAAAATCCCTCATAAACCCAGGACTTAATGAAGACTTGGACTATACCCCCTTTTTATAAAGACGTTCTAATATTTGCTAATTCTAACTGTAAGATTGTATGTCTTCTTCAGCACTTAATATAGGTGATTCAATGTTTACAATGTTAACTATCTTTAAAATATTTGGGTAGAATAAGAAATATGTACAAAATGGCCACAAGAGGGAGACATAGTTCGTCCTATATGTAATGCTTATTTTTCCATTCTCTTCTAAGCTTAACTGAATATTTCAAGGTGAACCGTTTTTTGTAGCCCTTATGAAGTGATTATTGTAGTCCTCATAAGTAGTATAATTGTTTTTAACTTGATGTGTGTATGATGTTTTTATGTGTGACATGGTGCACCAGTAACTGACTGATAGGTGGAGTCTATGCACCTGCCACTTAGTCCTACCCAGAGCCATATAAGGGTAGAGTTGCGACAACTCCATTGACGCTAATGTTCCATGTTCCAACAATGGCGGCTAATGGAAGCCTCAAATAGTTCCCGAAAGTTAACAATTTATAATAGCAGCAGTGCAGTTACAGACTGTTTGTAGCCAACATTTCAGACTCAGATTTACATTATTGGCTCATCCGAATAATAATAATAATAATATTAACAGTAATAGTAGTGAAGTAATAGTATTAATAACCTAATTATAATAATAAACTATTTATGTATCGACTATGACAGCTTTTCTGCTGCTCAGTTTTTATCAGTTCCTTATCAAATAAATTAAAAGAGGCTAAAGCCCAATAAATGTGCCACACATAATAACCTAATATAAGATAAACCTTGCCTATACCATTTCAATTAGGCAGCACTAGGCAACACCACAAACGAGCTGTCAATAAGTTTTTGCGTTTGTAGCCTACAACTGTACGTGACGTGTACAAATGACGTGACGTGTCTTGGGCATTTAGCTTTACCATTATGTCAACATAGTTGTAACGTTATGCAATGCTCATCTAGGCTATGGATTTAAGTGGTTTAATTTTAAAAAGGGCAGCAAAAGTGGGATAAAGTGCAACTGCTTCCCCAAAACAATTCCTCCATAACTGTGGATTTAATCGTTTGATATGTGGATAACTTTCAGAGGACTAAACACATAAAAGGTAAGATTTTTATCACAAAGCTAGCTGGTTCGTTAAATATGGCGAAGCATATTTACAGCCAACTTTGTAGGCCTACTTGCAGCAGTGAAACTGAGTTTGTTGTTAACATTGTTGGTAACGTAAACGTTTCTTCAGTTCGGAGAAGGACTGATTTTTTTTATTTTGCATTCATTTTCATTGGCAAAAGCTAGCCTATGCATGAGAGAACCTAGATTTGAGGGAGCTGCAGCTGTTAGCATCAGCAGGTCATATTAACACAGCAGGGCACACTAGCCCAGTGATGAAGGATCGTGTAAAATCCCCATCCCCAGAAAGTTTCAAAACCAAGCTTGCGCTGATGATGCATGATCACTGATCAAATTGCTATTTTCTGACACAATGCACACCATTTCCAGGTGCTCACCTGTCTCAAGCTCTTTAGCCTAGCATCAGCTGTTCACAGCACGGTGAATGACAAACGATGACAAAATGCTGTTCATGTTTATGAATTCATATCCTGGTTATTTATCGAAGGACTTACATGTCACGTTTTATATTTTATTATGATCACTCGCATTACCATGGGGTTACTAAATAGGTAGGTAATGCTACGGTTAACTTAGAATGCCCATCATTACACTGGAGATGTTAAAAAACTTTTTTTTTACCTTTTTTTATTCTGCCGCGACGATAGGCTAGGCTTGGCTAGGTAATTCGCTCATTAGCTCAGATCAGTGACTACCAGAGGAAACGCGGGGTAGAAAGCTCAAACAAGTAATGTTAGACTAGCTGTGTTACAGTTTCTCGTTGCAATCAAAATTTCACAGGAGCTCCATGCTTTTGTAGGCTACACGCAGTCTCAAAACACTGTTTACAGCTTTTTCGAGTCACTATCACGAGGTCATTTATTTTATATAGCGATAATTTAGATACACTTGTGGGGTGGGTGCAATTATGTTTTCTAAAGAATCTCTTCTTTGTACAGAAATTAATATTAAGTGACACATACTGTACGTAAAAAGGGCGGAAAAACGCGCCACCTTATATAGCAGGCTAAGATATAAGGTCTGGAATTTAATTTAATATTGTTGTAATGGTAGGATAACTACATAGTTTACACAATAATTACACTGTGTTATAAATATTGTATATCAATGCATTTATTGACTGTCAATTAACCAAAATCGTGGCTCTGTCTATCATTGAACAGTAGCCTATTTAATGCATTCTAATCCATTGTCAATCACTTCCTGGAACTATTTGAAGTTTACATGAACCACGTGACCTTAACGAATTTTGAACACCCATTGTCGCAACTATCCCTTTATTAAGGTTTTGCACCTGCGTCATAATGTCATGTGACCGTTTGTTTACAACTGGAGTGGTAGGCAAGAATGGTAGGCAAGGCACTGCAGAGAGTGGTAGGCAAGCCTGCAACAGTCGGGTTGCATAGGCTACACATAGTTACAAATAGCTTCAAAATTGAAATTTTAATATCAAATATTGACCGGATGCCGACCACTTGTGTAGGCCCTAACAGTTGTTTTTACAATAAGAAGCAAAAGGCTTAATTTAACGACCGTTTAGCCTACCTATCCCTCGTGGTTGTGGAGGATGATCGTTAGCAGCTGTGAAGTCTTTTATTCTCAAGATAGCCTAATGGTGTAGCCTACTGTCTACTTAAGACGTGGGGCTAAAATACTCCTATCTACAGTCATCCAAAAAATGAATTGCCAGAGATAGCCTATGAAGGGAAAAAGTGCATCATTTTAAACATGGCAAGATTATTTTACCGAACAGTTTGTTCTAATTTGTCTCGCGGAAATTCATGCTTGTGGACATCAATCACCTATCTTCTGTCCTTCTATTTCAAGTTATCATGAGTGTCATTTGATTATATAATCACAACAAATGCTAATAAATGAAAACAGAATAGGCTTATGTGCTATAGGCTAACGTTACAGGTCAGGCTAACTCCCCGTATGTCAAAATAAACTGATTTGATCCTAATTGTTTAGCGATCACACACAACAACTTAACACAGCAACCTCAAACACCACTGTTGAACCTAGGCTACTGCTTCAGTCATGTAAGAAATAAGCAGTTTATGAATTATCTTTACCCGTTTAATCAAGTCCACATGACCAAAATAACAACATATTTAAAGGCTGAGCTAGCATAACAGCCTAATATAGGCGATGCTGCAATGGATAACTAATAAAAAGTTTCATACAATTAATGAACTTTATCACTCACATTCTGAGTTTTTCTGGGTGGTTATATATCCATGCAGATCGTCTTCGAATAAGCCATCGCTGTTATATTATATAATATGTTACAGGATTCATGACTAACACCATTAATGTTACATGATGCTGACTGACTCTGGCTATAACAGTAGGCTACCGCTTTAACGCCTGCTGAGTCTGCCTACCAAGACCTGTCTCTGTTCAGTTGAAGTTAAATGATCAAATATTGTTTGATTTTGTGTCAGCTTTCAGAAGGAAGACATGTTCCTTTCTGGTCAAATTTCACAGCTTCTAAGAAAGGCTATTGTCTTCGTAAACCGAAGTTTTGAACAGAGAAAAAAAGTTAGGCTACCATTAGGCTATGCGGTTCTCCCATAACGTTATCAATACAGATCAATGCACCAAATCAGGGCGATTTTAGCGAAACAACGTTCCTGTGACAGGCTATCAAATATTGAACAATGGGATAACGTTTTATCATCACCTTTATTGATGCCTGAAATGTTGACATTGCTGAAATACAGAGATGTAGCCTACTGAGAGGCAGCTGCAGACAACGATGTTCAATGGGTTCAACTTGTCCCTTGCCTACCAGCTGGATGTAAACAAAGCTATAGAACCTAGAATACGTCACATGAAAAACGTTAATATGGCTCTGGTCCTACCTAATTGCCTGAACCTTTTCTTTGTTATAGGGACTTGGGAATTAGTCAGTGTTTAGGCTCTGAAGAAGACAGTAGTCGCAACACGTCAGCCCATCATATTAAAGGCTTTTTAATTATATCAAGCAGTGTACTGTTGGGATCTTTGGCAAGACTTTAACCACAGTCACTACTGAAGTTGAGTTTAGCCATATCTTAAAGTGACTTTTTCCTTGAGCCGAAGTGCACCTGCTTGGCAGAACAAGTGAAGTAGCACTGCTTGACGACCAGCACTCCTAAGTGAAGAGTTGGTTTTTTAGTATCTGACAAAAACAAAAGCAATTTGACTGGCTGTTGGTAGCCAGCTACTTGGTTACCTTTGCTGGCTAACTAACTCTAGTTTGTTCAACTAACTCTAGCTAGTTTGTTCATCTAACTAACTCTCTCAAGCTAGTTCAACTAACTAACTAACTCTCTCTAGCTAGTTTGTTCAACTAACTAACTCTCTCTAGCTAGTTCAGCTAACTAACTAACTCTAGCTAGTTCAACCAGAGACTTTCTAATGTGGAGACACAGCACTCAAAAAATACTCCATAGAAATGCATGGGGCTAGTTTGTCACGCCAATATGGCCGTTGTCTACACATATCCCACCCCTTCGTCGGCAAAACGTCGACATGTAAATACATTGAGCCAATCATGTGGTGTGATGTGAATACATTGAGCCAATCATATGGTGTGTTGTGAAGACATCGTGCCAATCATGTGTTGTGATCTCGGCCATTGGAGCAAGATTGGTGTCCTTGGAAGCCTTGCGCATCGCGCAGTTCGACCCAAAGACTGTGCCCGATGAGTGCCCATAAAACGTTGGTATATGGCCGCCGAGTGGAGGGACTTGCCTAAAAGGACTTTGGTTCAACTAACTCTCTCTAGCTAGTTCAACTAACTAACTAACTCTCTCTAGCTAGTTTGTTCAACTAACTAACTCCCTCTAGCTAGTTCAACTAACTCTCTCTAGCTATTTCAACTAACTAACTCTCTCTAGCTAATTCAACGAGTGGTAGTCAGCTAGTTGGTAACCTTTGCTGACTAACTAACTCATTTAATTTTTCCTCTACAACTGTGTCTGTGTGTGTGTATATGAGAGAGAGGGAGAGAGAGAGAGAAAGCGTATACATTTATTTGTGTGTGTGTGAGTGTTTCTGTGTGTGTGTGTGTGTGACTGTGTGAGAGAGAGAGAAAGAGTGTGTGTATGTGTATACGCACCTCTCAAGGCCTCCTGTAATGACTGTATTTCCTGGTCACAGTGTTTCTGCAGCTCCTTAAGCTCCTCCTCCTTGCTGAGCTCACAGATTGTGGCCACGCCCTGCCAATGCTCCAGTTGAGCCTGCACCTTCTCCAACTGAGTCTGCAGGTGCGCCGCCACATCACCTGTAAACAAGTAAACAAACAAACAAACAAACACAAAAACAATCAAATATCACTTAAGAACACACACAGATAAGAGTGAGACCCACAAACAGATAAATAAACACACACACACACAAACATGTGTCGTATGAGGACACAGGGTCAACTCAGAGGGTCACATCGCTATCTCCAAGAAGAGCTTATCACTGTGTGTGTGTGTGTGTGTGTGTGTGTGTGTGTGTGATTTAGTGCAGAAGGCCTGTGTGAGAGAGAGTGTGTGAGAGAGAAAGAATGTGAGTGAGAGAGAGAGAGAAAGAGAGTAAGAGAGTGAGTGAGTGAGTGAGTGAGTATAGAAGGCCTTAAACACACTGCCCCAACAAACACCAACAGCTTAAACACACTGCCCCAACAAACACCAACAGCTTAAACACACTGCCCCGACAAACACCAACAACTTAAACACACTGCCCTGACAAAAAACACAAACACCAACCCCAGTGTGCTGTGACTGCCATCTGTTTTTGTTTGATGGAGTTTTCGAGTTTGACAGAAGTCTTTTCAATTACTGTCTGGTCAGTGTGAAGCTGGAAGGTGGTTTGCTGAAAGTTTTCTGACTGCAACTGACCACCTTTAGAGTGTTGGAGTTTAATGTGGCTGTGCACGGCCACGTAGGCTACGTCCGAGCCGAGTGCAAACACCTTGATCTACCCCTGCAGTAGGTTACAGTGGAGTGAGAGGGTAAACTCTGTACGCCCGTGATCTCACCAGTGTCCCCGACATAGCGCCGCACTGAGCCGATAGCGCTGATGCGCTGAGTTTCACTCTCCTACCAAATAACGTCACACTGCGCAGTTGGACACACGCAAATCTGCGCTGATTGGAAGTATGTCACAAAATGACTGTCTACTATCAGTGTCTGCAATGTTATCGCTCCTCTGACTGAATGTGACTATGCAGCGAGGTCAACATAGAAACGTGTTGCCTAACGCGAGTTATCGGAAGGAATTCGTGTCCGAGGCTTAGCATTAGCCTAGCCTAGATGGCAAACTAGTGACATAACTTTTAAGACTGAATCAGATGCTAGCTGTCTGCATATGTCAGTTTTGCTGTTGTTGCTGTGAGTTAATCCTAAAAGCAACAAACTAAACAACTTCCTTATCCCGATCAAACTTGGTTGTCATGTTAGCTTAACTAGCGACAACACAACAGTCACCAAGTTACAAATAGACTTCTTTGACAACAAACTAACCTTTGGTTCACCAGGTTCAAGGTGACGTGTAACCCTCAGCTAAACCGTGTGTCAGGAACATCAAAAACGAACTTTAAGTGTGATATGTGAGCTGTCAAACTCCCATGTATCTACAATTAGCCAACCAGCTGGTAACTTAGTTGCAATGTTTCTCTGGCAGTTAAAGTTCCAGCCTACCCGAGTTTTCACCGTTCTCAGCCGGTTTCTCAGACACTTCCATGGCTGGAAAATAACGCGACCGCAAAGTTCTCCCGTCCGGTCCAGTCTTGGCTCAGCCTTGCGGCGGTTTGCCCGAGTCCATCCGGCTCGGTTTCCTGTCAGTATTGTGCTGGGTCTCGTGTCACCCGGTCGGCGCTGCAATGAAGGCAGGCTGCACCCGGAGGATCAACGCAGGAAGCGCCTTTCCCCGGTTTAGCTTGCGGATATTGCGTAAGCGTCCTTCCTCAACTGAACTCTTTTGAGGGAAAACAACTAGGAATGTCGACAAACCTCCGGGAATGTTAAATGGTGTCAGATGTGAGGCAGTAATAGAACATCAAAATGCCGTTATTTCTGTGGATGGCAACTCACATACATGATGCCTCTAACCACAGTATCGGTTCCGTCTAAAAGAGCTGGCACAAACACTCATCTTTATCAGTAGGCCTACATAGTATCTGTTAAGGAAGTTAAACTTTTTTTTACAGTTTCACATTGCACATAAAAAAACTCTAAAGTAAGCCCATTATAATGCCCTATATATTATAAACCTTGTGAGGCTTGTATACACACACACAGAAGCTGTTGTACATTGCTGTTCAGTACTTTATTTCGCATGTTAATGATCAGAACCCATCGTGGCTACAGTAACTGAGGTTCAATAAAAAAGTTGTAGGAAAAATATCAGTACAAAAATGCAGTTCATTAGCCTTCATGACCAACATTACAACAGGACGACAGGTCTCCCGCACCAGGAAGTCATCGGGGCAGCATGATGACCAATGTGACTAAATGATTATGATGAGGTTAACACTTACTGCCTGGTGCAGGAGCCTCTGGCCCATTGGAAGAGCAGACAGACAGACTGACAGAATGCTAAAAACACAGCGCGCTCTAGTGGTAATCATCGGTAGCACAGGTAGGCAGTGGGTGCTCGGACTATGGGAAGAGTTTACAGTAACAGAGAGACGAGGAGGGGAGGGGGGGGGACCCACTCTAGCAAGGACCAGACCCTGATCAGGACCTAGAACCCAAACGCTGGAGTACTGATCAGGGGGCAGCCGGCGGGATCAGACCCTGATCAGGAGCTCCAGACCCAATCCCCTGGTGGGCGAGGCCAGGCCAGGGTGTGATGCAGAGAGGGTCACTTCTGCCAACATAAGAACACATTATACAGGACTAGAGAAAGAGATCCTCAGCAAGTAAACTACATTTCCCAGGTGGCCTGACGGGTGCAGAGCAGGGTCTGTAAGTAAACCGTGATTGGCTGCTGAAGTGCTTAAGTATTTAGTGAAGTAACGGTTAAGCGCAGTCACTCCTCCTCTTCCTCCTCCCTCGCTCCTCTCCTCCTCCTCCTCCTCCTCCCTCGCTCCTCTCCTCCTCTTCCTCCTCAGTGCATGTCCTGTTCCCCAACGCTCTGACGTAGGTACTCCTCATACAGGTTTTTCTGTAGACAATACAAACAATCAGTGAGAACACACACACGCATACACCACACATACTTCTGTTTTAAAAAGACACACACCCTGTTTCAAACACACATATATACTTATATCTAGACCATAGCACACACACACACCTGTATCAAACACACACATCTAGACCATAGCACACACACACATACCTGTATCAAACACACACACACACACACACATCTAGACCATAGCACACACACACACACACACACACAACTAGACCATAGCACACACACACACACACACACACACATCTAGACCATAGCACACACACACACATCTAGACCATAGTACACACACACACACACATCTAGACCATAGCACGCACGCACACACACACACATCTAGACCATAGCACGCGCACACACACACACACACACACACACACACACCACACACACACACACACACACACACACACACACACACACACACACACACATCTAGACCATAGCACACACACACACACACACACACACACACATCTAGACCATAGCACACACACACACACATCTAGACCATAGCACACACACACACACACCACACACACACACACACACACACACATCTAGACCATAGCACACACACACAAACAAACACACATCTAGACCATAGCACACACACACACCTTCTTGGTTTTGACCACGTCCTGCACATACTCCAGTTTCTCCTGCAGCTGCCTCTTCTGCCTGCCAGACAGGGTTGGCTTCGTCCTGCACACACACACACACACACACACACACACACACACACACACACACACACACACACACACATTCAGAGAGGATGTCATTAAGGGCCTGTCATTATCACCTCTGTGTGTGTGCGCGCGTGCGTGCGTATGTGTTTTTACCTGAAAGAGCAGCGTGCGATGAGGAGGAGGAGGAAGGAGAGGAAGACCAGAGCTCCGCACCCGTACAGCTGCATCTCCACCGACAACGACTCAAACACCTTCACCACTGGAGTCTGCACGCGCACACACCCACACACACAGTTGAATCTCCACTGATGAGTTGAGCGCCGCTACACCAATCACACACACACAGCGTTGCGCAAGCGTCCACTCACCAGGTGGTGCGTGTGTGCGTGCGTAGTGTGTGCGTGCGTAGTGTGTGTGTAGTGTGTGTGTGTGTCCACTCACCAGGTGGTGCGCGCGTGTGTGTGTGTGGGTGTAGTGTGGGTGTGTGTCCACTCACCAGGTGGTGCGCGAGGGCGCGTGTTCCGTCCGGTCCGAGCGCGATGTCCAGCACCTCTTTGGAGAGGCTCCCTATGACCAGTGCGACCAGCAGCAGCAGTGGAACCGTGTAAGCCCAGCAGACCCAACACACACCCCTTACAGCGCGCACGCCTGTTCTCAACACTGCACTGCCTACAGGGAGAGACACAGAGGAGTGTGTGTGAGTGTGTGTGTGTGTGTGTGTGTGAAGCCCAGCAGACCCAACACACACCCCTTACAGCGCGCACGCCTGTTCTCAACACTGCACTGCCTACAGGGAGAGACACAGAGGAGTGTGTGTGTGTGAGTGTGTGTGTGTGTGTGTGTGAAGATGAGAGTGTGAAGGGTCGTGTGTGGTGTGATGATGTAAATATGTAAATATGTAAGAAATATAATGTATAATAAAATATATGTAAAAATAAAAATATGGCAATGAAATGTAAATGTATGAAATCTAAGTAAATGTAAGAAATGTAAGAAATGTATGTAAGTAAAAAAGTATGGCAATGTAAAGTGTAAGAATAAGTGAAAATGAAATGTAAGAATTAAGAATATAGAATATAAGTAGTATAAGAAGTGTGTAAAGTCAAAGTCAAATGTAAGAAATCTCAGAAATAGAAATGTAAGCAATGTAAAATGTAAAATGTAAAATGTAAAATGTAAATCAAATAAATCTCATCTCAAAATGTAAATAAAATAAATCTTGTAAAGTAAATCAAATTAAAGTAGTGTAAAGTAAAAATGAAATAAAATAAATATATGTAAGAATTAAGAAGAAATAAATGCTTAATCTTGTAAAATCAGAATTAAATTAAATGCTTGTGTAAGAATGTAAGAATAAGAATTAAGAGAAATGTAAGAAATGTAAGAAATGTAAATGAAATGTAAGTAAATCTAAGAAATAATAATATGAGAAATGTAAAAATGCTTAATGTATGTAAATGCTTGTAAAAATAAGAAAATATAAAATGTAAAATATAAAATATGTAATAATATATAGAAATGCTTGCTTGTGTAAAAATGTGAAATGTAAAATTATGTAAGAATCAGAGAAATGTAATATAGAAGTAAATCTAAGTAAGTGCTTGTGTAATGAAGTAAATGTAAGTAAAGTATGAAGTAATATGAAATGTAATAATAATAATATGAAATGAAATGTAAGAAATGTATAATCAAATCTAAATGTATAAGAAGAATGTAATAATAATATAAGTGTAAAAATGTAAAGTAATAATAAAAATGGAAATGTAGAAAAATTATGTATGAAATAATAAGAAAAATGTGAAAAATTAAAGAAGTAAAGAGAATTAAAGTAAATAGAAATGTAAAGTGAAATTGTAAATAATATAAGAATCAAAGTGTGAGTGTGTGAGGTGTGTGAGTGTGAGTGTGTGAGTGTGTGAGTGTGTGAGTGTGAGTGTGTGTGTGGCGTGAAGCCCAGCAGACCCAACACACACCCTGGCAGCCTTAAGCCTGTTCTCAACACTGCACTGCCTGAGGGAGAAACACAGAGGAGTGTGTGTTAGTGTGAGGGGCTTCTACTACATACTCAGCGCTTGACTTGGTATGTGACAACGTGGCGATCAAATGACATCCCGATCTTGCTGGCCTTCCAAGTTTAAACCAGGTAGTGCGAGGTGGCATACACTCAATTTTCAGGCAGTGACAAAGCAGGAAACAGAGGAGAAGATGGACTAGTTGAGGCAAGCCCCGAGAGTTACAGTGTTTTATTTACAGTCGTGAATTTTTCAATAGTTTGCTGGATAGAGATTAACAAAGTTACCAGAAGTTACAGCATGAAATTAAGAGGAAAAGAATAGAAACAATTTATTTTCAAACAAAGGATATCTATTTAGGCCTGAACAAGATCTCTTTCCCACTTCAGGAAATTACACAAACTCAGCCAGCTGCTAGCTAGCTAGCCAGCTAACTAAACCCTATTTAAATTATTAAAATTTCCCCTCGGGATGACTAAAGTATCTATCTACATATCCATCTATCTATCTATATATCTATATATCCATCTATCTATCTATCTGTGCACACACCTTGGAAACTAGATGATAATGATGATGGTAGTTGTGAATAGTAGCAACCAAAGGTCTGAAGTACCATCACAGAGGCTAGCCATAGATATATATACATGACTAGATGTATTCTGCTTCTCAGCATCGTCAACACCGTCGTATCTTGGGCGAGGGGATCTGAAGCTCTAAACTAGTTCTCCGTATTGTCAGTGTTGCCTATTTAGCGGCTTGGCCATCCCAGCAGATAGAAAACCTTTTTTAGCGATTAGCGACAAATTTAGGAACTTCTCACAATGATGGCAAACTCGGTTTCATTGTTGAAGCGTCAGAAAATCACCTCTCTTATGGCTTTTTTCATTTTGTAGAATTAAGCTACATCTCGTTAAGCCAAAGCATTGACCCATGATTTTAAAGTAGCGACTGGCCTATGTAGTAGCAGACCATGTTAAAGCAAGGAAGTAAATGTTCTACAGATCTACAGCAACTTCTGGTGAGATTACAACTTACCTGAGTCAGCGAGGCAGGAGGTATGTGGCCTCAACCAGAGCCTGTCTAGATCCTGTATCCTTTCATTGTTTGAACCTGGTTGCAGTTCCTCATTGTTCCTCTAGGGGCCATAGCTAGTGCAGAATGAATAGGAGTCTATGGGGCTAGGCAGGGTAAAATGTATCTTTATGCGTCAAAGCTTAGTTTTCTCTGGGCTTCGACCAAATACACATGCCTGTCAGTTGGAACAACAAAAACTAGATAGTTGCTTGAGATGTTGTGATTTATGGCCATTTTATTTTTCGTTAGATCTTTGCCTAGATTGGCTAATGCATTATAGAGGAGTGGATCCAGCAGCGGCAAGATGGCGTCTCGATTGGCGCATTGTTCCAATGAACAGCCCAGTAGTCAAAGCGACATCTAGTCAGTATATATATCTATGGAGGCTAGCTAGGTAGCTACTAGTGTTTCTTACTGCAGCTTCTTCTGCTGTGTAGCGTGGTTAAGCGTTAATCTTTTCACAACAGCGACACCTCTCATTCAGGAGAATATTGCAACTAGTGTTGCGACCACCTGTAGCAGTATAAATGGTTTCTGGCTTCTGTGACGTCACATTGTCGCGCTACCGGTCGGGTGCGTCGAGTATGTGGGACGTTTGAGTGTGTGTGTGTGTGTGTGTGTGTGTGTTACCTGTCGTTTTTGAGTGTGTCTGTAATGGCCTCGTGTGTGTGTTACCTGTCGTTATTGAGTGTGTCTGTAATGGCCTCGTGTGTGTGTGTGTGTTACCTGTCGTTATTGAGTGTGTCTGTAATGGCCTCAGTGATGAGCTCACAGTCCTTCTCCAGGGAGTTGAGTGTGTTCTGGACCGTCTGGTTGATGGTCCTCTCAACGGTGCGACACACCTCCTCAATCTGGTTCACACATCGACTGGGCTACACACACACACACACACACACACTCTATGAAAGGAGTCATTCATGTTTACTCTATGAAAGGAGTCATACATGTTTACTCTATGAAAGGAGTCATACATGTTTACTCTATGAAAGGAGTCATACATGTTTACTCTATGAAAGTTGTACACCACAAAATCACGTGTGTGTAGCTTGTTGGGGTTGGGGATGTATATTGTAGGCATGTCAAAGCCACACTTGTTGAGCCCTGTGGGGTGTACTACGAATCTCGATTAGTGGGTTAGCGAGGTATGTTGCTCAAAGACAGGGGTATGCTGTGACACGAAAGGATCATTTTGAGTGTGGCTATATCACCATGGTATCTCATGCTGTCAACCAAACCTGGTAGGGGAGGAGGTTATGTGCTAAGTTATAGCTCAAATCATTGTAATCTACCGCCCACTGACCAATCAATTGTCTTAAAAACTAAGTTCTCTCCCGTGTAGGATTCTGTCATATATCTTACAGGTGGAGCTCCGCCTCTACTAACATTTTGGATACCGAATGCGGCTTTAATAGTGCTGTGGGTGCAAATATCCCACTATGGGCGTGCACCCGTACAACAACTGATGACAATTGGTTTATTTGATGTTATAGGTTAGACACAAAAAAAGACCGCAGTGTAGATTAAGCTATCGCTCATGAATGCAAAAGTAATTGTTTTTAAATAGAGGCGGTCTTGTGCGTCTCCACGTTTCATGATTGCCCAACATCATCCCAACACCGAGAACGCGCACAGATCTGAGCTGAAAGCCTAGTTTGACAAATATATCACATAACTGCTATCGTAGTATCACTTAACGTATACCCCGGAGTCAAGGCTTTGTGAAGCCTAATATGTCTACATAGCCTAAATATGTCTAACATGCTTTGTAGGATACCCCACTGGTGTGTGTGTGGGTGTGTGTGTGTGTGTACCTTGTTGGGGTTGGGGATGTATATTGTAGGCATGTCAAAGCCACACTTGTTGAGCCCTGGCCTCTTGCAGAGTTCCTGAACAATCTGCATCATCACCCTCTGGAACACAGCACAAGCAGTCACATGACACAAACCGGCCAATTACATCACAGCACAAGCAGTCACACCACAGAATGGCTCAAAAAGGGTTCAGCCAAAAGCAGTAGTGTGTGTGTGTATGTATGTATGTATGTGTGTGATTGCGTGTTTTACCTGTCTGTCGGACTCCCCTCCGGCCTCGTCGGCCTTGCTCAGGTAGAAGCGCAGTTTTTCGCCGTGCTTCTCATTCAAGTTCTCCACAATGTTGAGCGTCCGCTTGCATAGCGCCTGACCCATCGGGTCGAAGAACACCAGGATCAGGTCACACAACTCCCCTGCAGAGAGAGAGAGAGAGAGAGAGAGAGAGACGCACACAGGCACACACGCACACACATTTTCTTTACTCACTGCAACACAGCATCGTTTTTTAGCACAACAAAAATCTGAATTTAACTGAACCTAGACATTTGACACACACACACACACCTAGCCAGAGGATAGCCTGGTCCACATCGAAGGGGTACTTCATGTCACCGTCGACGAGTCCCGGCGAGTCCACAAACGTCACCAGACTGAAGCGCTTCTGACGAGACGTGCAAATCTCCGTCGCCAGATACTCAGATACACCTGAGTGGGGGAGAGAGTGAGGGAGGGAGAGAGAGAGGGGGGATTAAGGTAGAGAACAACAGGGTTAGTTGCCATGACACTGTTCTCTGGGTTAGTTGCCATGACACTGGTCTCTGGGGTGGTTGCCATGACTGGTCTTGCCATGACTGGTCTCTAGGTTGCCCATGACACTGATGACACTGGTCTCTGGGTTAGTTGCCATGACACTGGTCTCTGGGTTAGTTGCCATGACACTGGTCTCTGGGTTAGTTGCCATGACACTGGTCTCTGGCCATGACACTGGGGACAGGGTTAGTTGTCGTGGCTGCCTGTCTCTGGGATGATGGTGCTGATGTGGCAATAGTCATCTCACGACTCGACTACTGCAATGCCCTCCTGACAGGTCTCCCAGCCTGCGCAGTGAAACCACTTCAGATGATCCAGAACGCGGGCGCCTGGTCTACAACCAACCCAAAAGGGCACATGTTACCCGCTGCTCATCCAGCTACACTGGCTACCTATGGCGGCCCGCATCAAATTCAAGTCTCTAACGCTTGCCTACAAAGTAGTCTCGGGTTCTGCTCCCACCTACTTGAATGCCCTCATACAGACTTACACTACCTCCAGACCCGCTGCGGCTCCTCTGATTTAGCGGCGTCTAGCTCTACCACCCGTGCACGCTCAAGCCAATCCAAACTTTTCTCATCTGTTGTTCCCTCGTTGGTGGAACACACTGCCCGCCAGTTCCTACAAGGGCAGGGACATCCTTTTCCACCTTCAAAAACTCCTGAAGACCCAGCTCTTTAGAGAACATCTACTCTCATAGCAACACTTACAACAAGTCTTACTGATCCTAGCACTCACCAGCCGTTTTAAACTGACAAGTAACTGCTAAAAACAGCACTCACCAACGCACTTATTCTTACTGTACTCTAATGTTTTTTTGAAACTGTCCTAAAATTGTGAGAATTGTTCTAAAACTTACTGTTTACCATGTTGTTAGTCGCTTTGGTTAAAAAGCGTCAGCCAAATGTAATGTAATGTAATGTAATGTAATGCTGAGGATGATTGACAGCTCACCTTTAAACTCCTGCAGGGGCTTGAAGTGGGGATAGAGATGAAGTGTGGCATTACCCTGCAACACACACACACACACACAATTACTTCCCCTTACACATTAAAACATCATTGTGTGGGGGTGCTGTTGTGGCTATAAGGTTGGAGAGAGTATGCTTGCACTCTATGGTGTGTTTGTTGCTCACCGTGAGAGATTCCCTCTTGCGGCCACTGGTGACGAAGCTGAAGCCTTGAGTCTCTATGGCAACCCCAGTCCTCTGGATGTGCTCTTCCACATACCTGTAGTAAACACACACACGATTAATAAGCAGCCGTGTACCTGCTCCTGTGTGTCAGGGTGTGTGTGTGTGTGTGTGTGTGTGTGGGGGGTCACTTTACCAGTTGATGAAGGAGCTCTTTCCGGCCGAATGGTTTCCCATCAACATCACCGTGATCTTCTTCCGGGGGGGCAGCAGAGTGACCCCGACGGACTGGGCGATAGCGATCAACCCTGGACACCACCGCAGGACAGACCATGAGCTCACAACACACCACCGCAGGACAGACCATGAGCTCACGACACGTACATCATTCCCACACTCAAGGTGTGACGCGCACAAATTACATCATGTTGGAATAACACACTAGCTGATGTAGACGACACAAAAAGTGACCCACATTAAAAACCGACACATGACGCCAGTGGTGACTCAGAACGACCCTGTCATTCCAACATCCCAGCGTTTCCCATACATTGACTTATTTGTGGCGGCCCACCACAATATCAACATTGACCACCACACAATGATTTTCCAGGTTGTACTAAATTGTGCTTAAATCTGGTTAGCATCATAATGCTAAATACACTATATAAGTGACCAGCATAGAGACCAGCATAAATAATACTCTCCTATTTGTCTATATTATTTATGCTGGTCTCTAGACCTTACTCTTGCACTGTTGGACTAATGTTGGACTACTTTTTGCACCTCCACCATGACACTCACTCTCTTGAGCACCTTGCCAGGCACACATAACTAAGGACTATGGTTGGACTACTGTTTGCACCTTCACCATGACACTCACTCCCTTTAGCACCTCACCAGTCCCCTCCCAATTCTTTGGGAAACACTGCATCCGGTCAGTAAAGTAGAATTTCACTGATTGCCCATAGTCGCTTCCAACAGTCCGCTCATAGGCTAGTGACAAATGGTCAGAAAGGGCTTTAGTTTTTGAGATACCCCTACCGGAGGTAGAACTAAACCCAATAATGTTTTTCCTCATCTCTAAGGTCTCCCATATATGAAATGGATTCTTGGCTAAAAATATTTTACTGCTAAGATTGTTAAATTAACAGATATTGTTATACACCCCAAAACCAAAAAAGAACTAAAATATAGCCTGTCCGTATTGGAGTTAAGGCATATAAATTAGTGCAGATCAATCACACAAGCTCTGAGAGCTTTGAAACTTGGCATGTTTATAGTCAGGAAGTTGCTGTACCTACTAGAAAAGACTGGATGTGAATATCTTGATGTATGGAATGAATAGAGACATGTAAACATACACCTAAAATAAGCGGACATGCAAAAAAATGAATATCTATGCAGAATGTTTTCATTTACTTTGTAGCTGCTTTACCAGGGATTATCATAGCAACACATATGGTGGCTTATGGGAAAGGTGGGGTTGTACTGAATCCAACAATACCAGATATGTAAATATAGTATGACGAATCAGGGTGTTCGGTCACTCAATGTATGAGGTGTCCAAAATGAAAGAAAACGGAACACTGGCAAAATACAGTCTCCAAGTCCAAATCACATTATCAGTGAAATGAGGTGGTGGGCCGTAATTTGGGGACCACTGCCTTAGAGATAAGGAAAAACATTGTTGCGTTTAGTTCTACCTCCGGTAGGGGTATCTCAAAAATGTGGGGCCATTGTCACTAGCCTATCAGTAGCTAATTACTCAAGTGGCTGGACTCCGGACACGGGTCGGCTGTCCATCCCCAAGTCAATGCAAAGGCAGATAAGGTTCAGCATAGTTTGGGTGTTTATGCATCTTGGTCAGTTACATTTAGTCAGCAATAGCTAGATGGTTACTGCATCTTTGAACGTAGAAAATGTATCGGGACGCATACATTTTCATATCAGTGATGTGCATGGCAGGTGAAACTTAACAATTATCATTAGCTAACGCTAGCCAGCTGGTCGAGCCGTTGGCAGTAATGCAACTGATTAGCTCACATTCCTTGTCTTAGCTAGCAGAACGGTTAGCCAGCAAGCCGAAGATCTGCAGTAGCCCTGGTTTGCCATCATGCAACGGATTACGGATAAACCTCCATGTTAATCCAAAGGGGTATCGGTGAGATCGCGAACAGGACCGTTTGGCACAAGGCACTCACCGCTGTCGGCATCGATGTAGATCTGATGACAGTCCCGTAGGATGCGCTCATCACACGACACGGTACTCGAGTCGGCGTTAGCCGCGCTCCTGCTCTTAGTTTTACCCGACATCGCAAAACCGGTAGAAAACACAAAACAATAAACTTCTAACAAATAACCTAGTGTTAAATAAGATTAAATAAACACAAAATAAAGTCAAACATATGTTGCAACAAGAGCCAATGCTCCGCTCCGCTCCTGCCAAAGTTTAAATCCACCCGGTTTGCTGTGCAACGTCGGCCACGTCAACGGATGTTCGCAAAGCCCCTTGGGAAATGTGTTCCGTTTGGCTTGGAGCAGAAGTGTAGGCTAGTCGGTGCGTGACGGCATACCGGAGACTGCTGATCAGCTGATCCAGAAGAGACATGTTGAATTTTGGCCACAGTTGAATGACTTGATTCAGACTTGTTAAAAAGAAAAGCTGCACTGTGTTCCGACCCCAAAACAAACAGACACAACAATGCCAAATCGCTTGGGGAAATCGTCAACCCCTTCAATGTTTGTAATTTCATCCAGAGCCTTGGGTGCGCGTGCAGCATAGGGTCAGAAAACTGGCATGTTCAGCTGTCAACTAAAAGGTAGTGTCACCCCAGGACCGCGAGCCGTAGGCTATAATTAGCGTTAGCTAATGGCGATTGTCTGCCTGATCCTGAGCTGATAACAGAATGGGTAGACGTTGGCAAGTGGCCAGAGATTCATTGGCCCGCAATATGGTGACAAGCTCAGTGTGTATGCACGCGAAAAAGTAGTATAAGCAGCCTTTTTTCTTTACGTTTCCTTGATGTTTCAGTCAATTCACACACACACAATTCATAGGGTTCCCACGGGTCATGGGATTTCTGGCATATCATGACATTTTGGAAAGTCTATTCCAGACATGGAAAATCAGGGAATTTTATCATTTTTGGGGCAAAGTCATGGAATATCAGGGAATTTTTATTGTACCAGTTTATAATTTACTTGACTAAATACTTAATTATAAATATATTTCCACACAGAATCGGTGTAGATCTCTTTACTGCTTGCTTAAGTAGTTGTGGTTTGTCCAACGAATAATAGGCTACCATAGAACAATGATTCAATGCCCATTTATTCATCTCCCGCTCTAAAAAATAAAAGATTCTTGAACTCTACGCGACTGTTCTTTGGTTTTCGTGACCCCGATATGTGCCCGCATTTTCCTGTGACATGGACCGTGAATCGGAAAACTGACAGCTTACGCCTGTCTCGAAATAACATGCGCCTATATAATGCGACCTCTGTTCTAAAGCAACACAATGTGGGGTGCCCATGTAGTGCCACCTCTGTTCTAAAGCTATACACTGTGGGGTGCCCAATTGCTCATGTAGTGCCACCTCTGTTCTAAAGCAATACACTGTGGGGTGCCCATGTAGTGCAACCTCAGTTCTAAAGCTATACACTGTGGGGTGCCCAATTGCCCATGTAGTGCCACCTCTGTTCTAAAGCAATACACTGTGGGGTGCCCATGTAGTGCAACCTCTGTTCTAAAGCAATACAATGTGGGGTGCCCATGTAGTGCAACCTCTGTTCTAAAGCAATACAATGTGGGGTGCCCATGTAGTGCAACCTCTGTTCTAAAGCAATACAATGTGGGGTGCCCATGTAGTGCAACCTCTGTTCTAAAGCAATACAATGTGGGGTGCCCATGTAGTGCAACCTGTTCTAAAGCAATACAATGTGGGGTGCCCATGTAGTGCAACCTCTGCCAGATTTACTAGGCTATTTCTGAGTAACAAAACAACAAACACAGAGCAGTTTGAGTATCAGAGTTTGGCCAACTGATGCCATGTTGGAGACCAACGTC
The DNA here is from genome assembly GCF_017589495.1 of Alosa alosa. Classification (NCBI taxonomy): domain Eukaryota; kingdom Metazoa; phylum Chordata; class Actinopteri; order Clupeiformes; family Clupeidae; genus Alosa; species Alosa alosa. Next base: position 28,198,036 of record NC_063210.1, on the reverse strand, counting down.
AGATGACTCAACAGCGTAAACATATGGGGAGAATATGCTATGTTGAAATAAATCACTTATTTTCACCATTAAAACAGGTATATAAATGTGATCGTCAACGTTAGTCAACATGGCACCCAATTGATTCCCTAGTTGGCCAAACTCTATACGGCTCTGAACAAACTATGGTCAGTCTGCCGCCCAGTGGTACATTCAGGTACTCCACCACACCACCCAGAAATTGCTGGAAACTTGGACACACGAAACAGAATGAAAAAGACTAGTCTGCTGAGAATTCTATCGTTGTACTGTTATTTAGAGGGGTATTTATGATGATGAATTGTCCTGTTAGAGAGGTCCTTTCATTTGATGATGGCTCCATGACTTCTGATCAGGTGATCATCAATGCTTGCCTTCTAATGAGAATGAAAACGTTTTGGCCAATATCAACGACAATGTAACCGAACAACACTCAGAAACAATTGCCGAGCAACATGTCTCAAGTTGCCTTGTGTCATTCGTTTTCTGGAGCTGTGAGATGTCTAGGGTTATCCGCACCCACACACCTGTTTAAAAAGCATCCACACCTGTTTAAAGCAGCCACACACCTGTTTAAAAAGCAGCCACACACACCTGTTTTCCACATCCACACACCTGTTATCCGCATCCACACACCTGTTTTAAAAGCAGCCACACACCTGTTTTAAAAGCAGCCACACACCTGTTTTAAAAGCACCCACACACCTGTTTATCAGCATCCACACACCTGTTTAAAAGCATCAACACACCTGTTTAAAAGCACTTTTAGCAGGTAGAAATGACCAGAGACACACACACACAGGTAGAGATGACCACAGAGAGACAGACACACACACAGAGATGACCAGAGACACACACAAAGGTAGAGATGACCACAGAGCTTTAATGTAAAGTCTTACGGTTAAAAATACACTTCCATAGTGAGAGCACATAGACAAAGCTACACACACAAGGATATACACACTCACACACACTCACATGCACACACACAATCACGGATAGTCACGCACGCACACACGGATACTCACGCATGCACACACACACATTCATGGATACTCACGCACGCACGCACACACGAACACACACACATACATTCATGGATACTCTCTCTTAATAAGAACCAGAGCTCTAAGATAAAAGTCAAATAAACAAACAAATGAAATAATCATATCTGTACACATCATTCCACTCGACTATATTTACAGCATGGATCTGAATATCCCAACATCTTCTTCCTGATTTGATATCCAAAGTAACTTAGAGGTGTGTGTGTGTGTGTGTGTGTATATATATATATATATATATATATATATATATATATATATATGTGTGTGTGTGTGTGTGTGTCTCAACAGGACATTCACTGCAACCTAGTATTCACATGGGCCAACACAAAGACACACACACACACACATGCGCACACACGCACGTACGCACACTCTCACCAACTGTGCTGCTTCTGCACTAATTGTTTTGATAGTGCTGTAGGTCAATTACACCTTAATGACCTTGAAGAGGGGAGAGTCCACACACACACACACAACTCAGCATTTAAATGCATGTCTAGAAATGCATACACACACACACTCACACACAATAAAATCCTATACATATACAGTATATCTTACAACTCTTGCGCACACACACACACACACTTCAAAAAAGGCGCCTTTTCCATTCTCAAATCAACCTCAGGCATAACCGCTGTGTTGACATGACTTTTGTGTTGTGGACAAACGTGTGTGTGTGTGGACAAACGTGTGTGTGTGTGTGTCTGTGTGTGAGTGACATTAAGATAACATGGATCTTATTCTTATGGACTGCATGAAATTCCCACGATAAAACTACAAATTGCTCAAATAAAATTCTGCAGAGCCTCCTTGCTGACACACACACACAGACACACACAGCACTGTTCTCCCCAGTAGAAGTCATGCATTGGGATACCAGGCTAACAGAGGTGCTGTGCTGAAAATCTCACACACACACACACACACACACAAAAAAGACGCGGCGCACATGCTGAAGTCGAAGAGGCTGCGGGCCTGGGCAGAGTTGCCATGGGGACAAGGGAAGCGGTCAGCCAGTCAGTCCCAGCCGTTGTCCTTGATCATGTGGGAGAGTTCAATAATGAACTTCCCTTCCTTGTACTTCTGACTCAGCTCAAACGCCTGCTCCTGATGGGGCACACACACACATCACACACACACACACATCAGTATCAGCCTTACACAGTGGCAGTGTGTGTGTGTGTGTGTGTGTGTGTGTGTGTGTCTGTCAGGGGTGGGCAAACTGCAGACCGCGGGCCGGACTCGGGCCGGACTCGGCCCGCTGAGCATTTCATTTGGTCATCAGGCTGCTCGCTACTTTGTCCTGCGATAGAGACGACGTTGGCTAGCTTTACTGCAAACTGCTCTTCACTCTCCTAGTGGGGTGCGGCCCGCCAGCCAATATTCAAAACCAAATGTGGCCCTCCCCTGCTCTGTGCTCTTTTGTGTGTGTGTGTGTGTGTGTGCTGCCTCTAAGTGTGGTGGCTGACATGTAGTTGTGTGTGTGTGTGTGCTGCCTCTAAGTGTGGTGGCTGACATGTAGTTGTGTGTGTGTGTGTGTGTGTGTGTGTGTGTGTGTGTGTGTGTGTGTGTGTGTGTGCTGCCTCTAAGTGTGGTGGCTGACATGTAGTTGTGTGTGTGTGTGTGTGTGTGTGTGTGTGTGTGCGCGCGTGTGCTGCCTCTAAGTGTGGTGGCTGACATGTAGTTGTGTGTGTGTGTGTGTGTGCTGCCTCTAAGTGTGGTGGCTGACATGTAGTTGTGTGTGTGTGCGTGTGTGTACTTACATATTTCCAGCCGAGGGTCGTGTGGCAGTTCTCACAGTAGATGTCGGCCACAGCATGAAGTCCAGTCAGCAGAAGCCGCTCCTCAGGAGGACCACAGCCCACATTCACCCTGATACACACACACACACACACACACACACACACAACACACACACACACACACAACACACACACACACACACACACACACACACACACACACACACACACACACACACACACAATACAAATTGAACTACAGGCAATATACATCAATCTCATACGAAGAAACAAACTACTGTCCACACACACACAATTGAAGATGGGCACATGCACGCACACATGGAGCACGCATGGAGATGGGCACGCGCACACGCGTACACACACACACACACAGAGTTGAAGATGGGCACACACACACAAACACCCACTGAGAACTTTCACACCACACACAGAGAATATAGACACACACATACACACACACAGGGTGCGATTTGTGTAAAAACCAGAGGGGGGGGATGATTTTAAGTTTGTAACCGCCCCCAAAAAAAAATGAACGAACGATTCATAGCCTAGTAATGTCATGGCTAATAATACCCTATATTATTTTTGCCACCTTTGTAACATTTTAGTTTACCGTGGTGTATGACTTTAAACAGCGAGTGTGCTTGGTATGATGATCAGCTCCTCTAATGCAGGATAGGACTACGTTTTGACAAGCATACAAATTCACCTTGTTCTTGCCCCATCTGAAATGACTCCTCTACTTTTGCTGCCTCCATCCTTTCTGTATTTGTTGTGTAAAAAAAACGTTGTATATGATGGCACTGAAGTCTTAAGTTAGTGAATTGGCTAACAGTTTTAGTTGGTAACCAAATAGCCTACACATTGCACTACACGCGTAGGCTACGTGCATTCTCTCTCCTGCTGATTTTCGTTCAGTAGCCAAGTGCGTAATATTGCAAAAGTTGAAAAAATAAATGTGTTTATTGTAGCCTACAGAAAATAAATAGCCTATCATACTGTCAGTTAATTGCCTACAGTGCAGTGAAGAGTTTGGAGAGTAAAGTTATAGGGCAATTTGAAGTTTTATGAAAATAATTTACGAACCAGAACATAAAGACCATGAAGCTTCTATTTTTTGCAGCTGTTAAAACACCCGCTAGATAGTTTAAATACCCACCAACATTAGTTTTGCAGTACAGATTATTTCTAAAAAGTTATTTGTCTACTACTGGCTGATTTATCAAACGAGTGCTTTCTCGGTTAGTCCTCCGCAAACTACAGGTGTTTTGGGTAGAGAGCCATTGAATAAGCGATGCCAAGCAATTTCTGTAACACTTTTGTGACATTCAGCAAATATCTCCTCATTTGATGTAAGTTCCTTCGGACAATAGGCCTACGTTCTACTCTACGTGCAGTTGTCCTCCATCTCAGTTGCATCAGTTTTCTAATTTTGAAGGTTCTAAAACATTATTATGCTTTACTGAATCCTTCTCGTTTTCCTTCATTTGTCCAGCTAACTTTTCCATTGAACCCATCATTTATGATGGATTACACACTCGACATTCTGAAATGTCCTGCACGATCAAGGCCAAATTAAGTTATCACGCAGCCACTGTGTCAGCAGCATCAGTGCTGACGTTGACGGTGCGTTTCTGATGTCAGATTATTATGTAGGCTAGCCTACTAGACTGTTCTCACGTTGCAGCGCTTTACTTATATGAAGTAGCATTAATCAATATGAGGGGCAGAGGGGGACGATAAAAATAATTTAGCAGAGGTAGGGATATGAAAACCAGAGGGGGGGAAATCCTCACCATCCCCCCCTACAAATCGCACCCTGGGTACTCACACATACACACACACACAGGGGTACTCACACACACACACACACACACACAGGGGTACTCACACACACACACACACACACACAGGGGTACTCACACACACACTCACACACAGGGGTACTCACACAGAGTTGAAGAGGTAGGCCCGACCCTGGCTTCCCTGGAAAGACTAATAGAAAAACACACTAGTCAATCACACACCTCCAGACACACTGTGTGTGAGTGTGTCTGTGAGAGTGTGGAGAGGAGAGAGAGAGAGAGAGAGAGAGAGAGAGAGAGAGAGAGAGAGAGAGAGAGAGAGAGAGTGTAGTTACAGTCATCCAATATCTGTGTGTATGAGAGAGTGTCAGAGTCCCTTATCTTGTAAGCAGGAGATAAGAAATGTTTCTAAGCTACCATACACACACACACACACACCTTGCCGTCTCACTCATGTGCACCCTCTCTTTCCAACACACACTAACACAGATAGAAACATATGCTCACCTAACCAACACATATAAATACATACATCTTTTACATGCATGCACACAAAACACACATTTTATTCAAAATAACAAACACACACACTCACTACCTCCTTTCTCCTGCTCACACACACTGCATCTAGACACACACACCACACACACACTCACTACTTACTTTCTCCTGCTCACACGCACGCGCACACACTGCATCTAGACACACACAGTCACTACCTCCTTTCTCCTGCTCACACACACTGCACCTAGACACACACACTCACTACCTGCTTTCTCCTGCTCACGCACGCATGCGCACACACACACACCTTTGAGATGAGGTCATCATGGTTGGCCAGGTGAGCACGGCAGTGGACACAGCTGTAGCGACGGTGGCAGGAGTCCAGGTACGCCTGGAAGGTCTTCGCCTTGCTCTGCTTCACCATGACTACGAGACACACACACACACACACACAAACACACACACACACACACATCAGGATGGGAGTTTGTGTGTGTTTGTATCGATCTTCAGAGTGTCTTTTTACCAATTGAAGAACAAAAGTTTGTGACACAGAAAAAAAAAAAATTATGATCAATTTAAATCTAGATCTTATTGTGATGTCAAACTCTGGGAACAGAGATGCCAAAACAACTCCTGCAGACACACACACACACACAGGACAGCAGGCCAGGGGCCCAGACTTCTCTCTCTCTTGCTCACTCTCACTCTCACTCTCACACACACACACACAGACCCTTTTAGGTGATCTAGAGTCTTGCATACACATAGAGACTCTCCCTCTCCCTCTCACACACACACATAACATTCTGTATGTTTTTAAGGCACGTCAGACATCTGCTTGTGTGTGTATTCGAGGATCTGTTTCCTGGTTGAGTGATCCACACGGGAAACGCGCAAATGACCCAGTTCTAGCCGCTCGCGGTCTTGTCCCATATAAGGCAGCGGCCCAGGTCGGCTCGAGGGGCGAGAGGTGGCCTCCTCCCGTGACATTTTACTCCGGCAACCCTTTGAACTTCGGGGGTTCTAATCTAACTGGGCCTGCTGAACGAATCTACGCCATAAAATTGACAAGCTTGGGCTTGTGCGTGATGCTTGCGCTTTATTCCGCCCGTAACTGCGTCTGACGCAGCCCCCCCGAGTTCCCGGTCATGGAGCAGACAAAAACACCGAGAACCCTTCGGGCCCTTAGTTCCCGCGCGACATTCCTGTAATTCTTCGTGCCTGATATAGCCGAAGTTACTGCGTTAATGAGCGACGCCAAGGGCTAGTCAGCTAGCGTGAACGCTGGCTATAAACCACCCTGCCAAACATCGATGCAATATTCTTAAATATGCACTTACCGATTCGTGACTGCTTCTGATGAATCAACAGCTGAACGAAGTACACACAGGGATCGGTTTGGTCAAATCATATGCATCGGAACGTGGCGGAATCCGTGAATAGCTCACCGCTTTCTACAAAACAAGCATGGACGAGTGCGCACCACCAAACAAACAAACCAGCAAGCGTGTGTGTGCTGCCGCTGCTGCGGCTGCTGTGGTCCGTTTTGTCCGTTTGCTGGCCTCCTCTCGACCGTCTAGCTCGGCTGTTTAACGTAAGGAGAGCCCTTTCTTTTACGCACAAACATAAATGTCCAGTCTCTTCGCAGACTTCGCAGCTGTTTGATGTCGGTATTGTTGGACTGGTGCCGCTGTCAGCTCGACGGGATTCTGTCGCTCTGTTTACAGTCAGACGCGCTATCTGAGGAAGTCTCATATACGTCACGCAGTGCAAAACAAAACTCTACCAGCCAATCACAGGCGGCAAAGAAGGATCCCAAATATAGGTCAGCCAATCAGGACGCGCTCCACGAACGTTTATGCTCACTCCAACTTAGATAGATAGATAGATACTTTATTGATCCCCAAGGGGAAATTCAAGGGTCTCAGTAGCATACAGACATCACACACAACATGCACTTACAGCAGAAATGGTAAACATAAGTATAAGTATAAACATATAACTAAACTCCACTGTACAATAAAGACAGTATAAGATAAGAAAGATAAGAAAACTAACAAAACTAAATACTAAATACACTATATAAATTAAATTAAGAAAGTCCAATGTGCTTGAGGGTGATCAAGCATAAGACGCTTGTAGTGACAGGGCCGGGACTGGTGAGGTGCTAAAAGGAGTGAGTGTCATGGTGAAGGTGCAAACAGTAGTCCAACCATAGTCCTTAGTTATGTGTGCCTGGCAAGGTGCTCAAGAGAGTGAGTGTCATGGTGACACTTTAATGACATTTAATGATATTTTAGAACCCTGTGCTACAGTAATTTGCTAATTATTTTAATTGTAATGTAATTGTTATTTTTAATGTAATTGGTACCTTAGACCTATATAATGTGCCGTCGGACTTAAACCTTAACTTTGCAAATATTTAAGAAATTATGGCAGAGCTTATAAGATTAGATTCCTGCTTTAGTGACAGCAGCCTGAAGGAATCATCAGAGTAGTTTTGTGTTTATGTGTTTGTGTTTATTATGTGTTTGTGTTTATTATGTGTATGTTCCTAAGCATTAAGTAGTTTTGTGTTTATGTGTGTGGTCCTAAGCATCAAAGTACTTTTGGTTGTCAGGTATTGGATTTTCTTGGATTGTTCTCTTTTTTGAGTGACTGTTCAATCAACACTGTTCTGCTCATCTACCTCATGTGTACTTCAATCTTACAGTTACAATAGTATTATTAATACATTATCATTCCACTGAACTGCCTTGCACTATATTTATATTTAATCAGTCTAATACTGATATTGCACTATTCCCACCCTCTTTTCAATGTATATGGCATCTTGCTTGTGCCTGCTGAGGTGTCCATGACTTGGCAACCTTGACACGGATGAGAAGGAGGCGGTCATCCCCAGCCGCACTCCCATGGACAATAGCATTACCCTATAGCACCTTAGTGTCTATTTATTAGCATTACCCTATAGCACCTTAGTGTGTATTTATTACCCTATAGCACCTTAGTGTCTATTTATTACCCTACACCACCTTAGTGTCTATTTATTACCCTATAGCACCTTAGTGTCTATTTATTAGCATTACCCTATAGCACCTTAGTGTCTATTTATTACCCTATACCACCTTAGTGTCTATTTATTACCCTATACCACCTTAGTGTCTATTTATTACCCTATACCATCTTAGTGTCTATTTTACCACCTTAGTGTTTATTTATTACCCTATAGCACCTTAGTGTCTATTTATTACCCTATACCACCTTAGTGTCTATTTATTAGCATTACCCTATAGCACCTTAGTGTCTATTTATTACCCTATAGCACCTTAGTGTCTATTTATTACCCTATACCACCTTAGTGTCTATTTATTACCCTATACCACCGTAGTGTCTATTTATTACCCTATAGCACCTTAGTGTCTATTTATTAGCATTACCCTATAGCACCTTAGTGTCTATTTATTACCCTATAGCACCTTAGTGTCTATTTATTAGCATTACCCTATAGCACCTTAGTGTCTATTTATTACCCTATAGCACCTTAGTGTCTATTTATTACCCTATACCACCTTAGTGTCTATTTATTACCATTACCCTATAGCACCTTAGTGTCTATTTATTAGCATTACCCTGTACCACCATAGTGTCTATTTATTAGCATTACCCTGTACCACCTTAGTGTCTATTTATTACCCTATACCACCTTAGTGTCTATTTATTACCCTATACCACCTTAGTGTCTATTTATTACCCTATACCACCGTAGTGTCTATTTATTACCCTATAGCACCTTAGTGTCTATTTATTAGCATTACCCTATAGCACCTTGGTGTCTATTTATTACCCTATAGCACCTTAGTGTCTATTTATTAGCATTACCCTATAGCACCTTAGTGTCTATTTATTACCCTATAGCACCTTAGTGTCTATTTATTAGCATTACCCTGTACCACCTTAGTGTCTATTTATTACCCTATACCACCTTAGTGTCTATTTATTAGCATTACCCTGTACCACCTTAGTGTCTATTTATTACCCTACACCACCTTAGTGTCTATTTATTACCCTATAGCACCTTAGTGTCTATTTATTACCCTATACCACCTTAGTGTCTATTTATTAGCATTACCCTGTACCACCTTAGTGTCTATTTATTACCCTACACCACCTTAGTGTCTATTTATTACCCTATAGCACCTTAGTGTCTATTTATTACCCTATACCACCTTAGTGTCTATTTATTACCCTACACCACCTTAGTGTCTATTTATTACCCTATACCACCGTAGTGTCTATTTATTACCCTATAGCACCTTAGTGTCTATTTATTAGCATTACCCTATAGCACCTTAGTGTCTATTTATTACCCTATAGCACCTTAGTGTCTATTTATTAGCATTACCCTATAGCACCTTAGTGTCTATTTATTACCCTATAGCACCTTAGTGTCTATTTATTACCCTATACCACCTTAGTGTCTATTTATTAGCATTACCCTATAGCACCTTAGTGTCTATTTATTACCCTATACCACCTTAGTGTCTATTTATTACCATTACCCTATAGCACCTTAGTGTCTATTTATTAGCATTACCCTGTACCACCATAGTGTCTATTTATTAGCATTACCCTGTACCACCTTAGTGTCTATTTATTACCCTATACCACCTTAGTGTCTATTTATTAGCATTACCCTGTACCACCTTAGTGTCTATTTATTACCCTATAGCACCTTAGTGTCTATTTATTACCCTATACCACCTTAGTGTCTATTTATTACCCTACACCACCTTAGTGTTTATTTATTACCCTATACCACCTTAGTGTCTATTTATTAGCATTACCCTATACCACTGTCACACGGAGCTCTATCGGTACCAGGCCCCAATGCACCACACCACACACAAACACCTGACTCCACTATTACACACCATGCATGTTGAGCTACTGCTAATTACCAGCCAAGCTAACTTTGTGGGTGCACACACAAGTTGTTTGTAGTAGCAGTTTTTCATAACAGAAGTACCTCATAGTTAAATAATCACAGACACAGGTTTCAATATTGTCTTTAATAACTTATCTGAGCGTGGTGAGTGGGAGCCACGCTTGTTTGTTTGTTTGTTGGTCCTCTCTCTCTCCTGCAGCACTTCCTGGTGACTAAAGGACCCGAGCTGTGGAAGCCACCTGGCTTTGTAGTGCCAGCCTCGTTATGATCTGTGATTTCATCCAATTGTTGTTAATTAAGTGTAAATTAAGAGTTGTGAAGAAATCAGGGTTTTGTAATGTGAATGGATGTGTTGTATGTAAAATGTGTAACCTTTTGGCTATTTTGAAATCTTGCCATTGTTTTGTAAATGGGAGATTAATGGGGTTTGGTATGTGTACAGCTGTTTGGGGTTAATTGTAGGGGAGGGGCTAGTGGTATTTAAGACCTCAGAAAGAGGTAGCTCTCGCTGCCCATTTTCATTGCGGTCTGGTTTGTGGTCATGGACTGTGCAGTTTTGTTCTTCAGACTGGCAAGTTTTTCTTTTTCTTTAGATACATTTTGTTTTTGCTTTTAGTTCATAGGCCTACAATATTTTGTACATTTTGTAAACTTCAACTTTATTTTTTGTTTCTTTTATTTTTGGTCACTTGCTCACTTTTGGAGAACCTTGGACTGTAAATAAAACCTTCCTAGCACCGGAGTTGCAAATCTTGGCTGAATCATCATTTCGTCACAGAACCCATGTGACAACCACCTTAGTGTCTATTTATTAGCATTACCCTATACCACCTTAGTGTCTATTTATTACCCTACACCACCTTAGTGTCTATTTATTAGCATTACCCTATAGCACCTTAGTGTCTATTTATTAGCATTACCCTGTACCACCTTAGTGTCTATTTATTACCCTACACCACCTTAGTGTCTATTTATTAGCATTACCCTATACCACCTTAGTGTCTATTTATTACCCTACACCACCTTAGTGTCTATTTATTACCCTATACCACCTTAGTGTCTATTTATTACCCTACACCACCTTAGTGTCTATTTATTAGCATTACCCTATAGCACCTTAGTGTCTATGTATTACCCTATACCACCTTAGTGTCTATTTATTACCCTATAGCACCTTAGTGTCTATTACCCTATACCACCTTAGTGTCTATTTATTAGCATTACCCTATAGCACCTTAGTGTCTATTTATTAGCATTACCCTATAGCACCTTAGTGTCTATTTATTAGCATTACCCTGTACCACCTTAGTGTCTATTTATTACCCTATAGCACCTTAGTGTCTATTTATTACCCTACACCACCTTAGTGTCTATTTATTAGCATTACCCTATAGCACCTTAGTGTCTATTTATTACCCTATAGCACCTTAGTGTCTATATATTACCCTACACCACCTTAGTGTCTATTAATTACCCTACAGCACCTTAGTGTTTATTTATTTATTAGCAAATGTACATACTGTATTTATTTTCATACATAGCCATATTCTACTGCCTTCATTCTATTCTTACTGTTCTGTTTTATTCTTTTATTCTTTTTATGATTTTTATTTTTTATTCTTATATGTTAAGTGAGTGTTGTACTTTGAGAGCTTTGAGAATGTTTCCTATGCCAACATTCCATCCTCTTTGCGTTGGGGGAGTTCTTCGCCTCTCGCCCTCGTCCATTAGTTCCGTATGACAGGACACCTCAGCGTCCTGCTGGGAACCCCAACCCCAAAATCAACATTAGGCCTACTGTACTGTAACGTTCCGTTAACACTCTGGCTCTAAATATCCCACGTACAACAACTGAATTTGGTAAGACTGCTTTTAGCTATGCTGCTCCTTGGTGTTGGAATTTGCTCCAAAAAGTTTTGAAGCTTTCTGTTTTTATCCCACTTGGACATTTTAAACAGTTACTTAAACGATCCAAATCTGAACAGTGCACATGCTTCCAATGACCCCTTTATGTGATTTTTATATTGTTTTTACATGTACTGTAAATCTGTTTTGTTTGTTGTGTCACTGGCTTGTGTCGCTGTTTTTTTGGTCTGTCTAGTCCTCATGTCTTTCTTCTATGTTATTCTGTCCTTATTAGTCTGTCTTGTCATCAATGTTTCTGTGTAACTTGTGTAACTGTTGCCCCAGGGCTCCCTTGTAAAAGAGATTTGAATATCTCAATGGGACATCACCTGGTAAAATAAAGGATAAATACATTTTTTTTTTTTTAAAAAACATTAATATGAATAGTCTAAATCAACATTAGGCCTACTGTACTACTGTAACATTAATATGAATAGTTAAAATCAACATTAGGCCTACTGTACTGTAACATTAATATGAATAGTTAAAAGTAAAGCCATGTCCTAAATAATAATCTAAAAATGGTCTTTAAAAGATGCATAAGATGCATAACAGATCCTCTTTCTCCCTGACCGGTCGCTGTGTGTGTGTGTGTAAGTAGTCGCTGTGTGTGTGTGTGTGGGTTGACACATTTAACCTGGTTGTTGTGGAGGAATGTGTGTGTGAGACCCGGTTATTGTGGAGGAATTTGTGTGTGTGTGTGTGTGTGAGGCCGATCAGACTGGGCTGTCTTCCAACACAACATAGTCGCCCAGGAAGGCTGCCGTGATGCGGACTTTGAACCCAGCACACACACACACACGCACACACACTTTGAACCCAGCAGCCTTGACCAGGAAAACCAGGGCATTACAGCAGAAACAAATTAGCCATGGTTAATGGACACAAAGACTCTCTCTCTCCCCCTCTGTGTGTGTGTGTGTGTGTGTGTGTGTGAGAGAAAGACAGTCCATAAAAGGCAAGTGACATCCCATCGTCTTTATAATAAAACCAGCGGTGCAGCATTTGTAATAAGTTACAAAACACACATTTTGGCATTCATGAAAACACACCATAGAATTAGTGTGTGTGTGTGTGTCATGAAAACACACCATAGAATTAGTGTGTGTGTGTCATGAAAACACACCATAGAATTAGTGTGTGTGTATGTGTGTGTCATGAAAACACAGCATAGAATTAGTGTGTATGTGTGTGTGTGTATGTGTCATGAAAACACACCATAGAATTAGTTAGTGTGTGTGTGTGTGTGTGTGTGGTGTGTGTGGTGAGGTGCGTGTGCACGTGTGTGTATATGTGTATGTGTGTGTGTGTGTCCCATTCCTCCTCTGTGTAACTCAGCGACAGCAGGCTGGTGTGTTTGTCTAAAGAAGGAAAGTTTATTAAGTGGGTGTATGCTGTAGCTGTGTGTGTGTAAGTAGTTTGCAAGGAGCATTGGTTAGGCTCTGTGTGTGTGTGTGTGTAAGTAGTTTGCGAGGAGTTGGGTAGGCTCTGTGTGTGTGAAGGTGTGTGTGTGTGTGTTATGTGCACCGTAGGTCTGGGTGTGTCTGTAAGCAGTGTGTTATGAGCGTGGATGTTATGAGTATGGGTGTGTGTGTGTGTGTGTGTGTGTGTTATGAGTGTGCATGATATGAGTCTGTGTGTGTGTGTGTGTTATGAGTGTGTGTGTGTGTGCGTGTGTGCATGTTATGAGTCTTGGCGTGTGTGTTATGAGTCTTGTGTGTGTGTGTGTGTGTTCTGAGCATGCATGTTATGATGTTATGAGCATGGGTGTGTGTGTGTGTAAGTAGTTGGCGAGGAGCGTTGGGTAGGCTCTATGTGTATGTGTGTGTTATGATATGAGTCTGTGGTGTGTGTGTGTGTGTGTGTGTGTGTGTGTGTGTTCTGAGCGTGCATGTTATGAGTGTGTGTGTGTGTGTGTGTGTGTAAGTAGTTGGCGAGGAGCGTTGGGTAGGCTCTATGTGTATGTGTGTGTTATGATATGAGTCTGTGTGTGTGTGTGTGTGTGTGTTCTGAGCGTGCATGTTATGTGTGTGTGTGTGTGTGTAAGTAGTTGGCGAGGAGCGTTGGGTAGGCTCTATGTGTATGTGTGTGTTATGATATGAGTCTGGGTGTGTGTGTGTGTGTGTGTGTTCTGAGCGTGCATGTTATGTGTGTGTGTGTGTGTGTGTGTAAGTAGTTGGCGAGGAGCGTTGGGTAGGCTCTATGTGTATGTGTGTGTTATGATATGAGTCTGGGTGTGTGTGTGTGTGTGTGTGTGTGTTCTGATCGTGCATGTTATGTGTGTGTGTGTGTGTGTGTAAAAGTGATGTGTTATGAGTCTATGTGTATGTGTGTGTTATGATATGAGTCTGGGTGTGTGTGTGTGTGTGTGTGTGTTCTGAGCGTGCATGTTATGTGTGTGTGTGTGTGTGTGTTCTGATCGTGCATGTTATGTGTGTGTGTGTGTGTGTGTGTGTGTGTGTGTGTTCTGATCGTGCATGTTATGTGTGTGTGTGTGTGTGTGTGTGAAGTAGTTGGCGAGGAGCGTTGGGTAGGCTCTATGTGTATGTGTGTGTTATGATATGAGTCTGGGTGTGTGTGTGTGTTCTGAGCGTGCATGTTATGTGTGTGTGTGTGTGTTATGAGCGTGCATGTTATGAGTGTGTGTGTATGTGTAAGTAGTTGGCGAGGAGCGTTGGGTAGGCTCTATGTGTATGTGTGTGTTATGATATGAGTCTGGGTGTGTCTGTGTGTGTGTGTGTGTGTTCTGATCGTGCATGTTATGTGTGTGTGTGTGTGTGTAAGTAGTTGGTGAGGAGCGTTGGGTAGTCGGACATGACACCAGTGGCTCCAGCAGCAAACGCAGCAGCGATGTCATCATCTGTGTTACACACAAACAGATGGACCTGAGAGAGAGAGAGAGGGAGAGAGAGAGAGAGAGGGGGAGAGAGAGAGAGGGGGAGAGGGAGGGAGAGAGGGGAGAGAGAGAGAGGAGAGAGAGGGGAGAGAGAGAGGGGGAGAGAGAGAGGGAGGGAGAGGGAGAGAGAGAGAAAAGAGGAGAGGATGAGAGGGGATGGGGCAGGAATGAGAGAGAGAGAGAAGAGAAGAGGGAGGAGAGGATGAGAGGGGAATGAGAGAGAGAAGAGAGGGAGAGTAATGAACTAGAAATGCATTGCAGAGGAACAGCAAAGTGTGCTTGCTCAGGTGTGGGCCATGGGAGCGGACAGTGGAATAGGCTAGGGCTGTTTATGAGTATGTGTGTGTGTGTGCAGTGACGGACTGGACGCTCTGGAAGGGCTGCGGCCTCTCGTAGGCCATTTGGGCTGGCCAATCACGGGGCGGCATGCTTGTCGGGTTCGCGCGGCCCCTTCATCACAAGGCCCACTATCAAGCATCAATAGTGTTAATTGGCTTCAAATCAGCCATTTATCTCTAACTCCCTCTTCCTCCTACATGTTATGTAATGTGAAACTGATCGGTATTTATACCAGATATGAGTCTCTACACTACAGTCATGGTGACCCTCAATATTTACATCAGTCTACATTCTTTTGTAGCCTTATTCAATCAAATGTTTAAAACATGCATTGTTTGAAATTGAAATACAATAAATATGCCTGTATCTTTTATTTTATTATTGGTTTACAAAAGTTGAAGCAATGAAGCAATGACTTCTGGGAATTTCAAAACCGAATGCATCTACTTCCTTCAGCACGGGGAATTGTATGCCGATCTAGCATGCCTTGATCCTCGGAATTTTCCACTTATAAAAGCTAAAAAACTGCCTCAAAATGCACTTTGAAACATAAGTGAATGTCTGCTTAAATTCAGTGAAGCTACGGTTGAAAATCTACAGTCGGAATTGACACACCTCGCTACGCACTGGGACAGCCTGAAAAAGTCTCCTCTAAACAAGTACACAGTCAGAGCGTCGGACTTTGATGATGTCACGGAGATAGAGGAAGATACAGAAATAAACCTGGTGAGCAAGAAATGTGCTACCTGCAAGAATTGTGCAATCTGTTGCTATTTCCTTCTCCAGCAGTTAAACCTCTTTACCTGTGCCTACAACAATATATGGTTAGCATATAAATTCCTACTAACACTGTCATGTAGGCTACTCAAGTGGCATGCGAACAGAGTTTTTCCTCTTAAATTCATCAAGAATCGCCTAAGGACACGATTGTCACAGGATAATTTGGAGGTCTTTATGCTGATGGCGACAGAGAAAGAGGTCCTTGGATGCTGATGACGTGACATGGGCAGGGTTGCGGAGAAGAGCAAGCTCCTTCGCAGGGTTGGGTCAGATTACTTTGAAATGTAATCCATTACTGACTACAAATTACATGCCAATTTTTGTAATCAGTAACGTAATCAGTTGGATTACCAAAAACATGTAACGTAATCTGATTACTTTAGGATTACTTTTAGACTTCAATAAATATGTCCATTAAGTAAAAGACACCACCACTGGATTGATGAAAGAATTCTCATTCTATTTTTCTCTTTATTATTTCATTACATCTAAGAAATCTCTTTGCTCTGAGTAAAGCATTCCTGTGTGAATTATCTTATCTTTTCCTCCAAAAATCTTAATGTAGCCCCTTGTTTTAGTGTTACCATTTACTTTGAGGTCACCAGGTCCCATTGTCTGAAAAACACCCAAAACTAATGCATTTCTATAGCTATTCTGCACTTTGGGGGTGGTGTTTTGGTGGTTGAAATTTTCACCCCATCCCAAAATTGATCACTTAGTCATCATGGATGTGATCATGGATCACTATTCTCCAAACATGCACAACTCAGCTTAACCTTTATAAGGGCACACCTGGACAATGAATTTAGCTTTTGGATGGATTTTTGACCCAGGACATGGCCTGAGATTGAATGACACCATGTCCATTTCAATTGTGGGGGTGAGAAAATTATTCCTTTGGGATGTTTTTCAACCAGGGGAACCTGGTGACTTTCTCAAAGTAAACGGTAACACTAAAACAAGAGGCTACATTAAGATTAGGAGGAAAAGATCAGACAGTGTGCCGAGAGACCTGCCCCAATCCGTGAATTAGTGAAGCACACAGTGAGCACACAGTGAACACACAGTGAACACACAGTGAGATGAAGCACACACGGTAATGTGTTTCTTTTTAATAAACTGCCTGTACACTTACAAAGTTTTCAATGCCTCGGTTTACATGTAGAGACCCTAGTGGTATAGAAATAGCGATTTCTTTTTACTGTACGTGTGCCCCGAAGGCTAGCGTTAATCGCTAATTAGCGGTTTGCAATAGAACTGGTCACATTCGACTAGCATGAAAATAAATCCCAGCGAACGGTCGAACTCGGTACACATGTGTTATTAACCCCTAGGTTAATTTTGGGCTGGAATTGTCCTTTAATCATTTTCCATGTGTTGAAGTATCCTAGTAATGTCTGTTAACATTGACATTAACTGTGTTGCATTAATATGCTAAATAACGTAGCAATGGCAAGTATATACCGCGGACATGCCCCCCAAAACATGTCCGCAGTATATAGCATCTGGCCCGCATGGGAGTACGACATCGTCAAACTATAACTTCCGTAATTTCCCCCATTTATTCTCTATGGCGAGTCTTAACAGTACACATGTAATACTCTTTTTGTCCACTGGTGGTTGTTTTGGCGCTGTTTTGTGTTTGCCATCGGAAACGGAATGAAAGCGTGAGGCCTACCTGCAAACAATGCAAGAGGCTGACTGCATTAGTCATAAAGTATTCTAGAAGTGTATCAATTAATTTTTAATAACTAACTAAGTCAAGTCATATTTCTGGGACTTTCTGGGATAATTATTTCTATTTTTTTATTCACTCGTTCAAATGTTCATACAAATTCACAAGTTCTCATCAGGTGAGTGAAAGTGGTCATTTCAGATGTTTTTGCCTGCACTTCATAAAACTCTCATAGTTTGAGAACTTCAAATTATTTGTAGGATATTGCTTGTTCACAACTTGAGCTGTGTATGCAAATACACAGAGTTCAGAGTTCACACATTTTAGATTAAATACACTTTTGGGACTCCCTGCTAATACTTTTGGGAATGTTAAAGTCTTTTTATTAGTATTATTTCATTTGAGCTACATTTTACACTGACATGAGTTCTCTTAGAGCCAGGCATAGTGAGCTGGCCCTCGGAAAAAAAGTTTGGGGACCACTGCACTACATTAATGGCTGTGTTAGTAATCCACGTTTATTCCTTATTTCATTTTAGAAACCACACACACGCCACACACACACACAATCACATACTTATTTCGAACAAATGGACACATATACAAAACATTGTTGTCAGCTCAAGTTACGAAACTGTAAAGATTAAAGAAAATAAACAGTGGATCTGTATCCGTGAATTCTCTGACCGGAAATCGCAATCCATATCTTGCCACTCAGTCAAAACCTTTATCCTGGAGTCCCAACCTCCATCACAACATTGATTCACACTGCTTCTTTAAGGCACTCGACACGCCCCTCCATTCTGTGCACAGGCCACGCCCCTCACCAGATGCACATGCCACGCCCCTCCCCTATATGCACAGGACACACCCCTCCCCTCTGTGCACAGACCACGCCCCTCCTCTACATGCACAGGCCACGCCCCTCCCCTCTGTGCACAGACCACGCCCCTCCTCTACATGCACAGGACACACCCCTCCCCTATATGCACAGGACACACCCCTCCCCTCTGTGCACAGACCACGCCCCTCCTCTACATGCACAGGCCACGCCCCTCCCCTATATGCACAGGATACGCCCCTCCATTCTGTGCACAGGCCACGCCCCTCACCAGATGCACATGCCACGCCCCTCCCCTCTGTGCACAGGCCACTCCAGCAGTTTTGGGTGTGTGTGTGTGTGCGCCCAATTATCAGTCCCTCCAGGAATTCGCGATGTTGGGATCGCAACAATTAACGCAAATTCAGCAAATCCTCGTAAATTCTGGGCGACCTCGCAATTTTGTCCAAACACTGCAACTTTTTCGGAAATTTGACCAATCATCATGGTTTCCCCGTGAAATTTCACCTACCACAACAGCCCCTCGCGCAGAATATTGACTCAGATGCCAGACTCACTTCTGCAGACACTAGAGACAGCCCTATAACTTGTTCACTCCTCTGCAGTTTTGATGACAATAAATAGAAGGCTAACGTTAATGACCTGCTTTACTTGCATCTGTCATCTCAACCTAGTGTTGCTAACTCAAATGTCAGTACCCTAACCTAGTGTTGCTAACTCAAATGTCAGTAACCCAACCTAGTGTTGCTAACTCAAATGTCAGTACCCTAACCTACTGTTGCTAACTCAAATGTCAGTACCCTAACCTAACTAGTGTTGCTAACTCAAATGTCCGTAACCTAACCTAACTAGTGTTGCTAACTCAAATGTCAGTACCCTAACCTAGTGTTGCTAACTCAAATGTCCGTAACCTAACCTAGTGTTGCTAACTCAAATGTCAGTAACCTAAGCTAACTAGTGTTGCTAACTCAAATGTCCGTAACCTAACCTAACTGCTACAGTATGCAACCCATTGGCAAGCGTTTACACCTGGAGATGTCCTTTTAGCTCGTGTCATGTTTGCTAGCTTGTGGGCTCAGTTTGTGTAGTGCAGTGCTACCAAAATCATAGAAATTACATTGTAAGACATTTACCTCTTCTATGATCCAAGAATGATTTCATACAAGTTATTTTTTTAACATTTATTTTAACTAATGGCATAGAAAACATCCCGAATTCTATCCACATATCGTAATAATGCACTATGCAAAAAGTTATTTCCAGTCGTAGCCGAACACAGTGAGATGCAAGCGTTCCAATCCACTTAGATATTACGCTACTCTGACGTCCTTAAAGTGACAGGCAGT
>NC_063210.1:28165640-28173140 GCF_017589495.1 Alosa alosa | reverse complement strand
ATGTATGTATGTATGTATGTATGTATGTATGTATGTATGTATGTATCTATCTATCTATCTATCTATCTATCCATCCTAATATTAGGATGGACACCTGAAGTGGATGAGGCTCTGAGAGACTGCTTCGAGTGTACTGACTGGAGTGTGTTACAGAATGGAGAGGACTTGGAGGAGGTCACACAGTGCACAACTGACTACCTGAACTTCTGCATGGACATTGTTGTTCGCACCAGAATTGTACGCTGTTTTCCCAATAACAAGCCTTGGATAACCAGCAATGTCAAGACCCTTCTTAACAGGAAAAAGATGGCGTTCAGAGAGGGGGACATGGCAGAGCTGAGGGCGCTGCAAGGGGAACTCAAATTCAAGCTGAAGGAAGCTAAGGAGGATTACAGAAAGAAGGTGGAATAGAAGCTGCAGGAAAACAACTTGAAGGAGACATGGGACTGCATGAAGATTATCACTGGCCTGAAGAAGAACAGCCGCTCTGTGGAGGGGGACCTGGACAGGGCGAACCAGTTGAACCACTTCTACAACAGGTTGGACTGCCCTGCTCCAGCTCCAATGGGAGTGGTCTGTCCACCACCCCCTGCAGACTCAGGCACTGCTCCCAGTCTCTCCAGCTCTGCATCCTGGTGACATCCAACGACCTGAGCCACCATAACCTCACGCCCTGCCCCCACCTGACGCCTCCTTGCCTGTGCCTGTTGAGGTGTCCACGACTCTGGCAGCCTTGATAGGGACATACCCCAGCCCCCACCCCCCCTCAATACCAGTGCAACACTCACCTCCATCATCACAAGCTATCGTACCAGTGAGGCAAGCTCTTGCAGATGGGTGTGGACGCTCACCTGGTAACCTGGATTACAGATTATCTGACCAAGCGACCAAAGTTCGTCAGACCCTGAACAAACTGATTAACATCTTGGACAATGAGTGTCACCCACTCCACAGCACTATTGTTAAGCAGAAGAGCCTGATCAGCTGGAGACTTCGCTCACTGCCTTGCACAACAGACAGACTGAGGAAGTCATTTGTCCCCAGGGCCAGTGAACTGTTCAATGCTTCACTTAAGGGAAGAGGAGAGATCGACTTCTCTGCATAGTCTGTCTGCCTCTTCACCACCTCCATGTTTGGATACTGTCTGTCCACTAGCCACTTTTTACTTTTTACCACTGTCTTTCTGCCTCACTGTTTGCGTGCTATATTAGCACATTAGCACATTAGCACATATGCACAACCCCTCCATCCAGGCCACAGCCGAACTGTGGCCACACTTATACCTTTTCTTAAAATAGTTATATATATAGATATATAGACTTTATTCTTGCACTGTTGGACTTACTCATTTGCACCATCACCATGGCCACTATCACCATTGCACCATCACCATGACACTCACTCTCACACACACACACACACACACAGACACACACACACACACACACACACACACTACTGTACACACACCGTGTCTCTGCAGATCTTCATACACACACACACACACACTACTGTACACACACCGTGTCTCTGCAGATCTTCATACACACACACACACACACACACACTACTGTACACACACCGTGTCTCTGCAGATCTTCATACACACACACACACACACACTACTGTACACACACCGTGTCTCTGCAGATCTTCATACACACACACACACACACACACACACACACACACACACACACACACACACACACACACTACTGTACACACACCGTGTCTCTGCAGATCTTCATACACACACACACACACACAGTACTGTACACACACCGTGTCTCTGCAGATCTTCATACACACACACACACACACACACACACACACACACTACTGTACACACACCGTGTCTCTGCAGATCTTCATACACACACACACACACACACACCGTGTCTCTGCAGATCTTCATACACACACACACACACACCGTGTCTCTGCAGATCTTCATACACACACACACACACACACACCGTGTCTCTGCAGAACTTCATGATCCCGGAGCTTGTTGTGGCCCAGACGGTGAGCTGCTCTCTGTCATATTGTTTCACCAACACCGACACCTGCAACACATAGCACACGTGTGTGTGTGTGTGTGTGAGCTGCTGTTTCACCAACACCGACACCTGCAACACATAGCACACGGTGTGTGTGTGTGTGTGTGTGTGTGTGAGCTGCTGTTTCACCAACTCCGACACCTACAACACATAGCACACGTGTGTGTGTGTGTGTGTGTGTGTGTGTGTGTGTGTGTGTGAGCTTCTGTTTCACCAACACTGACACCTGCAACACATAGCACACGTGTGTGTGTGTGTGTGTGTGTGTGTGTGTGAGCTGCTGTTTCACCAACACCGACACCTGCAACACATAGCACACGTGTGTGTGTGTGTGTGTGTGTGTGAGCTGCTGTTTCACCAACTCCGACACCCACAATGGCATAGCACACGGTGTGTGTGTGTGTGTGTGTGTGTGTGTGTGTGTGTGAGTTTGTTTCACCAACACTGACACCCAGCACACACATAGCACAACGGTGTGTGTGTGTGTGTGTGTGTGTGAGCTGCTGTTTCACCAACACCGACACCTTCGGTAACACATAGCAATAACGGTGTGTGTGTGTGTGTGTGTGTGAGCTGTTGTTTCACCAACACCGACACCCGGTGCAACACATAGCACAACGGTGCAGTGTGTGTGTGTGTGTGTGTGTGTGTGTGTGTGTGTGTGTGTGTGTGTCTGTGTGAGCTGCTGTTTCACCAACACCGACACCTGCAACACATAGCACGTGTGTGTGTGTGTGTGTGTGTGTGTGTGTGTGTGAGCTGCTGTTTCACCATGGCCGACACCTGAAAAACATATCACACGTGTGTGTACGTGTGTGTGTGTGTGTGTGTGTGTGTGTGAGCTGCTGTTTCACCACGGCCGACACCTGAAAAACATATCACACGTGTGTGTGTGTGTGTGAGAGCTGCTGTCTGTTTCACCTACCAGGACTGCAAGAAATCTAGGAGTTGTTCTCGACAACCAACTAAACTTCTCAGATCATGTTGCCTCAGTCGCCCAGCCATGCACTCTACAACATACGGAAAATCAGGACTTACTTGACTCAAGATGCTACCCAACTTCTGGTTCAGGCAATAGTCATCTCACGACTCGACTACTGCAACGCCCTCCTGACAGGTCTCCCAGCCTGCGCAGTGAAACCCCTTCACCCCCAACCCCTTCAAACCCCTTCAACCCCACTCCTCTCTCTCTCCCTCTCCGTTGTGTGCGCGTTAAACTCAGATGCACAGGCGATTTGAAGTCCCGATGGCTTGCGTGCTCTTGTTCGCCTAGGTTCCGGGAGATTTTTATGTAATTTTGGCGGGCGCCAAGATATCAATATGGGAGACTCCCAAAACTTCGAGACTTGGGGATGTCTAGCTAGACAGCACTTTGTCGCCAGCACAGAATGTACAACGAGGGCTACCTTAATGTTGTCATGTTTAGCTGACACAAACTCAAAATAATGACTGTATAGATAAAGCGTGCATCTCTCTCCTCCCTCCATTGTTGTTTACGTATGTGTCGCTGCGTGGTTTTACACGTGAGTTGTCCTCATGCTGAAAATGTGAGCATAGCCTGTATGACATTAATCCCCAAGACAAGAAGAAAGCAAAGAATATATCTT
The DNA here is from genome assembly GCF_017589495.1 of Alosa alosa. NCBI lineage: Eukaryota > Metazoa > Chordata > Actinopteri > Clupeiformes > Clupeidae > Alosa > Alosa alosa. The sequence continues at coordinate 28,169,470 of NC_063210.1, read as the reverse complement.
TTTACTAAGGAAAATGACAAAAATAGTAACGCACAGTGACTTAGATAAGTAACTTTAATCTGATTACTGGTTTGTAAATAGGAGCGTGTTAGATTACTCGTTACCGATAAAAAGTGGTCAAAATACTGGCATTACTGGCATCACTGGTGCAGACTAAGTCATTTGTCCAGACTTGTTGTCACACACACATGTGTTGAATGTGTGCCAGATTGGTGCAGACTAAGTCATTTGTCCAGACTTGTTGTGATCACTGTGTGTGTGTGTGTGTGTGTGTGTGTGTGTGTGTGTGTGTGTGTGTGTGTGTGTATGAGATGTACCAGGCAGGTCAGCATGTTGGTCTGTTGACTGTTTGCAGGTTTATGATCTCGTGGGCAGAGAAAAGCTGTTGCTCTCAAACACTGTACTGATTTCATGTTCCCTTTAAAGAATATTTGGTAACACTCCATAATAAGGTGCCATAATAAATAGCAAACTAGTGAAATGATAGTTTTTTCATCATTAATTAAATATTAGTTGTTTGCATAAAATCTGTATGTCAATGTTTGGTAACACTTTATAATAACTGCACACAATTCATCATTAATTAAGCCTTTGTTACTTATTAGTTAATGGTTTGTTCATCATTAGTAATTTCTAATTTATCATCAGTAAAGCATTTGTTCACACAGTTATAAATAGTTTGTTCATAGTAAATAAGCCTATATCTTAAATATGTTTATACATTGTTGTTAATACTTAATAAATGATGCAATAATATGTTTTTGATTAAGTAATATTTCCATTATTTAACAGCTGTTACATACACATGCACTAATGATTAGTTAGGGTGAGGATACATATTTTATAAACCACTTCCTAATACTATAATTCATAATTAACTCAGGAGTTACAAGTGGTTAGTTAATGATATTTTGTGAGCTCATCTAAAGTGAGGACGTTTTATGCCTTGCAACACATTTACAAATGAGTTATAAAGTTTACACTTGCATTTATTTATTTAGCAGACACTTTCACCCAAAGCGACTTACACGTCAATGAAATTAAAGGGCAAGGCCACATTGGTGGACGCTGGGGTTTGAACCCTCAACTTTATGGGTTACTGCATGTTAACCCAGCTCCCTATCCACTACACTACCTCTGCCCAGTGGTATTACAACAGTCAATTCAAAAATATAATATAGATATGCGTGTTTACTATGAACAAACCATTTTTAACTGTGTGTAAACATGATTTACAGATGAGAATTAATGTAGGAATAATGCTTTACAAATGAAGAATACAGCATTTAATAATAGTTTACAGATGTTTAATAACAGTGTGTAGTAGAAGAAAACAGAAACTCTTGCATAGTCGTAGGTGTTTCTATCTGGGCCAAGGTAGTGTATTGGATAAGGAGCTGGACTAGCATGCAGTAGCCTGAAAAGTTGGGGGTTCGATTCCCAGCTTACGATGTTACGTCAATGGCCTTCAATTTAATCGACATGTGTACGTCGCTTGTCTGCTAAATGAATGAATGTGAATGTAATCTTTACAACTCATTTGAAAATGTGTTGCAAGGCATAGAAAGTCCTCACTTTAGATAAGCTCACAAAATATCATTAACTAACCACTTGTAACCCCTGAGTTAATCATGAATTATAGTATTAGGAAGTGGTTTATAAAATATGTATCTTCACCCTAACTAATCATTAGTGCATGTGTATATTGCATAATATATTAAGTACTAACAATAATTCATAAACATATTTTAGATTAGGCTTATTTACTATGAACAAACCATTTATAACTGTGTGTACAAATACGTTATTTATGAGAATTACCATAGGAACAATGCTTTACAAATGATGAACAAAGCATTTTGTAATAGTTTGCAACTTGTTTATAATAAGAAAATGATTTCATTATAAGTGGTTGTTTCATTACTTAATAAATCATGTACTTACAAACATATTTTTTGGATAGGCTTATTTACTATGAACAAACCATTTATATTTGTGTGAACAAATGCTTTACTGATTATAAATTATGTATGAACAAGAAATTACTAATGATGAACAAACCATTAACTAATAAGTAACAAAGGCTTAATAAATTATGAATTGTGTGTAGTTATTATAAAGTGTTACCCAATGTTTTAGCAAATCTATTAACTAATATTGTATTAATATGTGTTAATAGTTAACTAATGGCACTAATTAACAGTTATTTCTTACATCATTTAAATGTAAATGTTTATTTGCAAATTATATGTTAATAGAAAAGTTAATGACTTATTATTATTTAACTAATTGTTATTAAACTGTGCTTCTGCCCATCCCAATATGAACTGCTCTCCATAGGACCCTTAGATAGATAGATAGATAGATAGAAAGATACTTTATTAATCCCAAAGGGGAAATTCAAGAAAAAAACACGGAGCTACCTTGACATGCTGCCACTCTTGTCGGCGCCGGAACCGCTTGCAATAAAGTTGGTTAATCTTAAAATTAATTAATTAGTAGTATACAGCTATAAGCGTGGGGCCCCTTATAATAAAGTTGGTTAAGCTTTATTAATATATTAGTAATATATAACTAGTCAGACGGTGAAGGGACTGAGACCAAAACTGGCTTATCACATTTATTCCTTTAGGAAAAGTTAAAACGAAACAAGTAGTTTAATGGGCTATATTACATGCATCATTCCTATACCATCACTGTCAGCCCAACTAGCAAGGGAGACATGCGACATGGAATGTTCAGGTGCACAGAACGAGTTTATTAATATTCTGAGACTCACTAAACACTCACAGATGTAGACCATACGGAGGTAATTCATAAACATAATGCTAAACTAAATGTACATTCATTTCCTGCTAGACTAAATTTGCACTTTCCATGCACACTAAGTTAAACTACACTGAATGCATGGAAAGTTAGAAAGAGTTTACAGCTAGTCACGTTAGACTCAGTGTGTATGAACTCGTGGTCATAATGAAAACATTAATAAACGTTCTCTAAGTTGCTAGCATTGCACCCAAATCTTAACAATACATGTAAAGTAATATAATACAGGTGGTATATCAAAGTTTTCAACTTAAACAACATTTTACAGTTACAAAATTAAAACCAAGTGGGGAGTGCTTTATAGAGTCAACCTACGCAATGCAAAGCATACCGCTTCTGATCGGCTATGGCAACAATACAAGGACAAAACGCAGCAGAGCTGCAGTATAGCGTTTCTCCAAAGGGGGCTCCAAAACACCAATCTCAAAAAGGCTGCTTAATTATGACGAAAATCACATACAAACACTAAACCACATTTCTAACTCTGTTACACCCCCCTCCCCTGAATTTCCCCAAATTCAAGCAGCAACCAAATAGTACTTCCAAAGGCAAAGAGTACACTACTTTCAAACACTAGACAGAGGGTCACCAATTACAGGACAGCAAACCACAAAGGTATCCAATGAGGATGAAGTGGAAGAAGAGGTGTGCAAACTCTCACACAACCAACCACTGGCAGTAGGGTGCCTTATACACCCCACAAGACCATAAAGCCATAAACCATAAATTCCATACATTATCCACAAAGCTAATCAGAAAAGCTAGATAAATAATAATATGTCATTAACTTTTATATTAGCATATAGTTTGTAAATAAACATTTAACATTTAAATTATGTAAGAAATAACTGTTAATTAGTGCCAAAAAATATATGTAGTTAACTATTAACATATATTAATACAATATTAGTTAATAGATTTGCTAAAACATTAACATACAGATTTTATGCAAACAACTAATATTTAATTAATGATGAAAAAAATATAGTTTGAATAGTTTGCTA
>NC_063210.1:28153140-28163140 GCF_017589495.1 Alosa alosa | reverse complement strand
TGCAACAGGTACACACACACACACACACACACATACACAGACACAAACACACGCACACACACAATGAAATGTAAAACTTGGAGCGAGCGCACCTGAGCGAGGAGTGGGATATTCGCACTGCTCAGCTCCGCCCACTAGCTCTGGCAGGATATATGATGATGCAACTTCCTGTACCAGTCTGACATGAGGATGTTAACACAAGGATCTGTACAAATATTTAACCTTCTTACCAATGGAGAAAAACTACATGTGGATCAGATGTCCACTCCAACACACATTTATAGTGGAACGTTATACTTATCTAAGAATTCTCAATGACCAATGGTCATGAAACATTTTTCCTTCATCTGGAGCTAAAAATATATCTATATAATGTTTTCAAGACGGCTCACTTTTTCGACCTTGTGAAGCAAAGTGCTTACCCTGATTGTGAAGCTACTCATATGTCCATCACAACTACAGAGCTTGTGTGTGTGTGTGTGTGTGTGTGTGTGTGTGTGTGTGTGTGTGTGTGTGTGTGTGTGTGTGTGTGTATGTGTGTGTGTGTGTGTGTTTACCCATACGTCCAGATACCAAATACACAAACACTCCCCACACACACACACATTCACCTCTGCAACACAAACACACACACACACACACATTCTTAAATTTCCCCTTAGGGATTAATAAAGTATATATCTTTACATTACATTACATTACATTACATTTGGCTGACGCTTTTTAACCAAAGCGACTAACAACATGGTAAACAGTAAGTTTTAGAACAATTCTCACAATTTTAGGACAGTTTAAAAAAACATTAGAGTACAGTAAGAATAAGTGCGTTGGTGAGTGCTGTTTTTAACAGTTACTTGTCAGTTTAAAACAGCTGGTGAGTGCTAGGATCAGTAAGAGTTGTTGTAAGTGTTGCTATGAGAGTAGATGTTCTCTAAAGAGCTGGGTCTTCAGGAGTTTTTTGAAAGTGGAAAAGGATGTCCCTGCCCTTGTAGGAACTGGCAGTGTGTTCCACCAACGAGGAACAACAGATGAGAAAAGTTTGGATTGGCTTGAGCGCATCGGTGGTAGAGCTAGACGCCGATTAGTCAGAGGAGCCGAGCGGTCTGGAGGTAGTGTAAGTCTGTATGAGGGCATTCAAGTAGGTGGGAGCAGAACCGAGACTACTTTGTAGGCAAGCCGCTAGAGACTTGAATTTGATGCGGGCCGCCATAGGTAGCCAGTGTAGCTGGATGAGCAGCGGGTAACATGTGCCCTTTTGGGTTGGTTGTAGACCAGCGCCACCGCTCTTCTGGATCATCTGAAGTGGTTTCACTGCGCAGGCTGGGAGACCTGTCAGGAGGGCATTGCAGTAGTCGAAGTCGGAGATGACTATTGCCTGAACCAGAAGTTGGGTAGCATCTTGAGTCAAGTAAGTCCTGATTTTCCGTTATGTTGTAGAGTGCAAAAAACGGCATGACCGGGCGACTGAGGCAACATGATCTGAGAAGTTTAGTTGGTTGTCGAGAACAACTCCTAGATTTCTTGCAGTCCTGGTCGGTGAAACAGACAGGGAGTCAAATTTGATGTTGATGTCGTGGTGTATGGTAGGTTTAGCTGGGATGACCAGCAGTTCAGTCTTTGAGAGGTTCAGCTGGAGGTGGTGTGCCTTCATCCATGTAGCTATGTCTGAAAGGCAATCCGAGATCCGTGCTGAAACCAGGGGGTCGTCAGGTGGAAAGGACAGATAGAGCTGTGTGTCGTCTGCATAGCAGTGGTATGAGAAGCCGTGCCACCGGATAATCTGTCCCAAGGAGGTGGTGTAGATAGCAAAGAGGAGGGGGCCAGCACTGAGCCCTGGGGGACCCCTGTGGTGAGATGGTGAGGTGCGGATAGCTGACCAAGCCATGATACGCTAAACGAAAGGCCCTGTGAGGTAGGATTCAAACCAGGAGAGAGCAGAACCGGAGATTCCCATGTCAGCGAGTATAGAGAGAAGGATACGGTGATTAACCGTGTCAAAGGCAGCCGATAAGTCAAGGCTGGCTTCTTTTAAGGCTTCTGTTACAGACAGCAGAGCCGTTTCGGTAGAGTGGCCGCTTTTGAACCCAGACTGATATCTATGTATCTATCTACACACACATTCACCTCTGCAACACACACACACACACACACACACACACACACCTCTGCAACACAAACACACAAACACACACACACACACATTCACCTCTGCAAACAAACAAACACACACACACACACACACACACACACACAAAATACTGCTCTGTAAAGGCTAGCAAGGTCTGTAAACACACACACACACTCACAAATATGTATAAGTATAAGTATGTATACACTTTTGATCCCGTGAGGGAAATTTGGTCTTTTCCATGTCTCACCTGCATAAAATATAGTATAAACCCAGATATGTGTGCATTGACTTGAATTGAATAAATGGGGTTTACTGCCTGGTCGGGACAAATAGGTGTTTCAATCGTCCCCCCATAGACATTTAGCATTATAGGCTGTTTTGCATCCATTACAAACAAACATGCAATGTGAACGTCTGGGATTGGGGAGAGCACTAAATGCTCTACTGAATAAGCACGAAGTCAAACCTTTAAATGAAAAACACTCTTTAATAATCAAAAAAAAATAAACCGCTAATGAACTAAACTTGTGACCATCAAAAATCGTTTATCGCCTGTAATTCCGTGATAACAGGACGTAACAGGAAGGCATTTGGCTGAGCAACGGAGGTTAATATGCTCTATGTTTTGTCCAAATGATGTCTGTCTATCATCGTTGCACTCGGAGAAAACCAGAATGTTTCAATCGTCCCGGTTGTACCCTACACTTCTCTTTAGGGCTGTATTTTGCGTAAAACTCGTTTTCCCCCCGCGCAAAGTTTAATTCGGTATTTTGCACGTTTATTTTTTAAACAATGCGCTCAGGGTTGTGGCAATTAACAACCTAGGGAGGGGCCTTGCACATTGTCTAAAAATCGCTATTGTGCACCTGGTCAGAAGTCTATGGCGAGTTGTTTATATGTTATTTTAAGAGCGCATTGTCAACAGTCACATTGGCAGGTGCACGCACCATCCTTCTATCAGTCATGAACGCACACCAGCACACGTCCATGCAAAACATTACAAATTGCACGATTACAATGGGAAACATAATTAGAATAAAGATATTACGAAATACTGTACATCTCATGATGAGTAGTTATTCACCATCATTTGCAAATTGGTAATGACGGTTAAAAGTGATTAGGGAGAGGCGAGAGACACGTTATGGAGCACAGCTGAAGATGCACTGTCACGAGATATAAGCAACTCCTCTGCAGGATAAATGTTGTTTTATTCAGTCATTTGAGCAATATTAGGGTAAGTGTTGCTTTTTCCAGCCTATGTTTTCGATGGTAACCCATTGTCAGTCAATAGTGAAAGTAACTGCATATAACTGTCTTGTCGTTGACTGACACCTTGGTGAAGTTAGTTTCACTTTGCCAATGAGTTCAAATAATGGACGAGTGCAAATGCGTGAAGGCTATGCTAGGTTTTAGTAAAGCATGGTTTAGGAATGACTATTCCATACGGTCTCGCAAGCAGCCTCCTTCAAAATTACATAATTACATTTTGAGAAGGCTTGCATCTCACTATGTTCGGCTACGAGTGTAAATCACTTTTTGCATAGTGCATTATGATATGTGGATGCAACTGGGAATGTCTTCTATGTCATTAGTTAAAATAAATGTTAAAAAATAACTCGAATGAAATCATTCTCGGATCATAGAAGAGGTAAATGGTGGTAAAGGTACATATTAATTTCTATGATTTTGGTAGCACTACTCAAACTAAGCCCACAAGCTAGCAAATATGACATAAGCTAAAAGGACATCTCCAGGTAAACGTTTGCCAATGGGTTGCATAGCCTACTCAAATGTCAGTAAACCAAGTAGGCCTTAATTAACTTACTTTCATTGCCTAGGTAGGTTAGCAACACCAGGTTGAGAGACGCAAGTAAGCATATCATTAACGTTAGCCTTCTAATTATTGTCATCAAAACTGCAGAGGAACGAACACATTATAGGGCAGTCTTTGGTGTATGCAGAAGTAGGCTAAGTCTGGCATCTGGCTCAATATTCTGCATGAGGGACTGTTGTGGTAGGTGAAATTTCAAGGGGGAAACTACGATGATTGGTCAAATTTGCGAAAAAGTTGCGGTGTTTGGACAAAATTGCGAGGTTGCCCAGAATTTGTGGGGATTTGCTGAATTTGCATTAATTGTTGCGATTGCAACATTGCGAATTCCTGGAGGGACTGTATTATTTCTACACACACACACACGCTGCTCTGTAAAGGCTAGCAAGGTCTGTAAACGGACACCCACACACACACACACACACACAGGACATCATAAACGCACACACACACAGGACATCATAAATACACACACGCACATACACACACACACACACACACACAGGACATCATAAACGCACACACACACAGGACATCATAAATACACACAAACACACACACACACAGATGGTTACCCCCGCGGTGTGAGATGTGTGTGCAGGTGAAGGCCTTGTGTTTCCTGCGGTGGAGGATGTGTGGATTCTTGAGCAGGAAGTAAGACGCCACGCTGTAGCCCCCCAACGCTGGGACCAGGAAGTACAGCCAACTGGCCATGGAGAGGGCTCTGGAACACACACGCACGCACGCACGCACGCACACACACACATACACACACACGCACGCACACACACACACACACACACACGCACGCATACACACACACACACAGGTCTTATTTCTATTCATCTTGTTCGTTTAACTTTACTGTACATTTTGCTCTAGGCCTACAGTAGTAGTAGTTTTAGTATCTTCTTTATCTACAATCATAGTCTGTTTTATCATTACTAAAAAAAATAATATTACTATTATTTTTTGTATTTTTATTTTTGTTTTTTATTACTGTTTTTACTTTATTTCTGTGAGCACCTTGAGTCAATTGCATTGCGTTTAAGTGTGATATATAAAAAAATGTGACTTGACTTGACACACACACACTCAACCAACAACCACACACACACACACACACACACACACACACACACACACAGAAAGAAACACACATGGACAGACACACACACACAGGGTGTGTTCAAAACAGGAGACAGCTGCCTACTGCCTCCCTCCCTACATAGAGAGCTGTCTCACTAGACATGACTTTGGATTAAATGCATCTTTTAAAAATGAGCGTAGCACTCTAGAATCTTTGGTTAACACACTGTAAAAAACAGAACTTGAGAATTGTAAACTGAAATCAGGATGCAATGTTGAACGAACAAATATACCTAGGAAAAGTTCATATCACTTCTAAACATGGGTTTAATTATTTTTCTTCATCTGATGTTCAAGAGAAATAGGAAAGTAAGTTGTGTTGAATTGCGTTCTTCAGTTTTCGTTGACACAGTTGACATTCCGTACTTTCTGTCAATGCGCATGCGCAAATCTTCTCCCTCTCTTGCCGAATCGAAGGATGGAAATGGCTGCTGAATTTCAGTGCTGCTACTAATATTGGCTGTTGGTTAAGCGTAAAGGTAAGAGACACCACTACTTTTGTACTTTGTCCACTGGTGTGACCTTATATTGGATGGTTTGAACAGAAACTATTGCTATGTAAAGTTGTAGTTAGAGAATAAATTAGATTTTCCTAACCGGAGCTTCGCGTCAAATGCTCCATGCTTGCTAACATCAGCCATTAGAGCTAGATATTAGCCAAGCTTGCAGTCTTTGCTTCCCGTTCAGCTCACTATTAAATGAAAATATAAGCATTTTAGTAATTTCGGTGTGAAAAGTCTGCGGTGTGAACTAATTGACATTGGTAACAAAATTGGTAATTTTGGTTTAGCTTAACGACGTTGCTAAATAAATCTTAGTATAGACCTTAAAGTGGCGGGAGGCATGACGTTACGTTAACGCTAACGCTAACGTCAACTAACTAATGATAGCGTTGTATTCCAGAATTTTCTAGAAACATAGCGGTGTTATTCGGTATATGAAGTGTTTACTTCGTGTAGGCCTACTAAACGTATTCGAGATGTTAAATGAATGTATTTCTTGAGAGGTTGCGATTTCTATAGCAACATTTAACATTAGGAAGGTTTGCAAAAAGTTGTGTCAGTAATGTTAGCATGACTTTAGCAAGTCAAACATCTAATCTCCAACAAGGAAAGTTATTTCTCTTACAAATCAAACAGTACTTTTACTGTAAGTGTATTATGATCATATAGAGGACTATTTTGCAGCAGTCCCAGAAAGACGGGGCTAAACTTTACAAAAGATGCTTACATTCTAATTTTATTATTCCATTGCATAGTAAGCAGAACATACTAGGACTGCATTTTCATTCACCTTCATTCACAAGTTACTTTACACAGACTTGCAGTAAGAGTTTTTTTTTTTTGCAAAGATGTGTTTGGTTATTGAATTCATGTTTTATCTTATTTCAGAATTATTGAATGTAATACATTTTACCTGTATTTTTTTGTGTCTGTTTGCAGGTTTGGAATGCAATGTAAACTAGTCCGTTGCCCTGTCTCTATCCTCAGTGTGTTTGCACTTTCAGAACTCCAGGTGCGTTGAAGTCACATTTGTCACAAGCGCACAGACCATTTCCACAACAAGCAGCCAGCAGCCCATTTTAATTTTGTGTGTGAAGCCTGTGATTTTAGAGATACTTGCCCACCAAAAACCTTTTTAAATCACATCAAAAGCCATTTGAGAAATCAAGAAGCTGTGAGGTGTCCTTTTAGGAACTGCCAGGTAAACTTGCTCAGCATTTTCATTATTATGGTATGCATTCTTATTTGAGCCTGCCCGACTCTCTCTTTATTTTATATTTTCAACTGCTTCAGTGTAATGAAGCATGTGTACAATCTTGATTTTTCACCACAATGTTAAGTCCATAAGACGATATATGGCATGTTTGATATATTGGTAGCCTAATGATTAGGGCATACATTGTTACCTAGCCTCGCACTGCCTTTCTAAGATACACATTTGTGTGTGTTGGCAGAGTGGTCAGTTTATTGGATGTCTTTGGCTGGTTCTTAGAACTTAAGATTATTTTAATTACTGTTTAAAAATAAGTATCAAATAAAAAGTTGTGTTCTTTACTTAAGAATTCATTGTTTCTTCTGTCTGTCTTGTAACCGAGTAATAAGATATACATGCAATAGACAATTGCCTTTTATTACTTGACGTAGTTCGATAAACTTAAAGAGCATAGTTTTAACTAAAGATTAAAGGAAGCTGTACATACTTAGAAATGTAACGCAACCGCTGCGAAGGATTTGTACGTTTTCTTGACTTAAGTTACCATCTAGTTGTGCTAACCTGCTTTTCAAAGTTGAGGTGATAGTTTTCCTGACTTACAGTATTACGACCGCCGCTAGCGAAGCTAGTGAAGCTAGAGAAGCTAGTGAAGCTACCTCAGTTACACAATGCAAGGGAACATGAATCAGCCTATATTTGCACGAACAATAACGGACAACAGCTCTTCAATTTTGGCCCGTTAAAATGTGTATGAACAGTCTAGCGACGCATTTCATCAAGGCCCATTTGGACATGTCAGTTATCTGCACCACTGGTTAGATGTAAAACAGCATTTCGTTTCAGACTACTGTTACTTAATTTGTGCATTAACAATAACATTTCAGACTACTGTTACTTAATTTGTGCATTGACAATAAAATATTACATGAACTAAAGATGGTTAAAATCTTATGTAGAAGAAGAAACATTCACAAAAAAATCCATCCATCCAAAAATGACCTTTGTTTTTGATAGCTGTTGAAAACGGCATGGAACTGACAGAGATGTTTTTGTTTATAAATAAATAAATAAATAAATAAATAACATTATGCTGATACCTTTTGCTTTTCCCAAATACAATGTAGCCTACAGGTGTAAGTGACCTTTCATCAATCCAGTTGCAATGGATGAACTGTGATGAACTGCCCTACTTGTGATTGTTTAGAGATTTTAAAGGTTTTATAACAATGCTACATCTTCTTTGGCTATTCTACAATCTATTCACCTTTTCAGCACCAGTAGGCTACTTTCTGTGCAGCCGCACACACACACTCAGGCATGCCAAACAAGCATACACAAAAGTTTCAAGAGTGGGGGATGGAGTAAAATATGGAGACAAATTGAAGTGTGATTTATTTTCGCGGAACGGATGTACAGGACTGATTTTGTACCGCTTTTTTTTTTTTTTTTTCAGCTTAGTTACACGTTACACTTTATTTTGCAAAGCAAAGGTGAAGAAACTTAGAACACTGCTTTGCATGAACTCTGAAAACCTGGTCAGCACAACTACACAGGCCTAAAGTTGAGTAAACTTGAAAATACTTCGCAGCTGGTTGCGTTACATTTTTTAGTTAGCCTAACTTTTTATTTTTTACAGTGACGTTAGCAAAGGCCGGACTTAAAACTAAATTCTTACGTAAGCTAGCAGGCTAACGGTATAAATTAGTTTTACGGCCGGCAGATATATCAGACCAGACGCTATTAATGGTTACAACAATGGCATAATCAGATAGTAAATTGTTTATTTATCATCTCTAATCTACAAATCTAAGCATAATAAGATCACACAAATGACATTTTAAACAGATTCAGCAGCCATTACCGATGTCATCCGCCATGTTTGTTTACCTTTCACAGCTGTTTCAGACGTTGCCGCAAGGGATTATGGGTAGGAGGGAGCAAGAAGTGTGCATCGATGCTGCCTCCAAAAATGACCGTTATTTGGGAATTCTAAGATATCTTAAAAGGCAGCAGAATTAGTTTTTTCGGTTTCGACTACAACTACATACACAGACATATACACAATGAAATGACCACACACACACACACACACACAGAGAGAAAGGAATGTTGGCTGAGCAAAACAGAAAGAGCTACAAAACTGTACATCTGTACATCAAAACTGTACACACACACACCTTTACAAAAACACACACATAAAGATAATGTCTCTCTCTCTTTCACACACACACACTAACACACACCTCGACAAAAACACACACACACACACACACCTCTACAAAACACACACACACACACACACACCTCTTCAAAAACACACACACAATTATACAACTCCACAGAAATACACATAACACACTGTCTCTCTCTCTTTCACACACACACACCTGTGTCCTGGCGCGGTGGGTATGGAGATTTCTGTAGCGTCGTAGTGTGTGAAGTCTTTCAGTCACACACACATCCACCTGTTCGCCTCTGCTGGTAGCCAATCAGATTACAGCACCAAGACAGCCACTATTGCCATTCATTCAGTCTTTATCTCTTTCTTTATATCTTTATCCGTCTCTCTCTCTCTTGACTGGTCTTATCTTGTCTCTCTCCCTCCCTCCCTCTCTCTCTCTCTCTCTCTCTCTCTCTCTCTCTCTCTCTCACTCTCTTGACTGGTCTTATCTTGTTTCTCTCAGCCGTTCCCTCTGGCAGAGTTCCCTTCTGCAACACCTTTCACATGCTCCCTCCCATGTGTGTGTGTGTGTGTGTTTGTGTGTGTGTGTATAATATGTGTGTGTGGTGTGTGTGTGTGTGTGTGTGCAGAGTGGAATGTGGTCATGGGAGTCTCCGTCTCAAGTGTGTGAACTGTAGGAGCAGGTTACAGTGTTCCATCCCAGAGGCTCCTGATTTGTGTGTGTGTGTGTGTGTTTGTCTGTCACATATGCACACACACACACACACACACGCACACACACTTCAACAAAGAGCCTCAGGCATGACTGCTTGCATGTACACACACATGTACACACACACACACACACACACACTGCATGTATTCTTGGTTAATGCAACACTGGCTCTGACTGCAGCTATACGACTAACTGATTATTGTTCTCTGAAAACAGTTATTGTTCTCTTACACACAGGCTTTCTGTGTTTGAAAGGTCAGGTGTGTACGTGCA
>NC_063210.1:28148140-28150640 GCF_017589495.1 Alosa alosa | reverse complement strand
GCTTAGTGCTTAGTGCAATACATGGACATCATCCTGCTTAGTGCACTACATGGACATCATCCTGCTTAGTGCACTACATGGGCATCATCCTGCTTAGTGCACTACATGGACATCATCCTGCTTGGTGCTTAGTGCACTACATGGACATCATCCTGCTTAGTGCACTACATGGACATCATCCTGCTTAGTGCACTATGGGCATCATCCTGCTAAGTGCTTAGTGCACTACATGAACATCATCCTGCTTAGTGCACTACATGGACATCATCCTGCTTAGTGCACTACATGGGCATCATCCTGCTAAGTGCTTAGTGCACTACATGGACATCATCCTGCTTATCACTACATGTTTACATGGACATCATCCTGCTTAGTGCACTACATGGGCATCATCCTCCTTAGTGCCTAGTGCACTACATGGACATCATCCTGCTTAGTGCACTACATGGACATTATCCTGCTTAGTGCACTACATGGACATCATCCTGCTTGGTGCTTAGTGCACTACATGGGCATCATCCTCCTTAGTGCTTAGTGCACTACATGGACATCATCCTGCTTGGCGTGCTTAGTGCACTACATGGACATAACCCTGCCCAGGGCCTACATGCTGAATTCTGCCGATCAGACTATTGAAAGACTACAACACCCAATAGCGTATGTAGGGCAGGATTAGGCCACTGGCTATATCTATATCTGTTCAAAAAATACAATTCTGAATGCATCTTGAGTTTTTCCTTGCCCCTGTTGCTCTTGGGTGCTCCTTGTTGGTGCCCCCAATCCCAATCCTCCCCCACCTTTCTTATGCAGCCCTTTGCCACTTAATCTACTAAACCCTCTTCTACTGCATTTTTTACCCCCCCATAAATGCACAAATAGGCTGACACCAGACATAATTTCACTGCATTTCTTACTTCCAGTAACTATATGCATGTGACAATACACTTCCTTGTATCCTTGCATCTGTTATGCCCCTCAGCACCCTCTACTGGTCCGGCAAAACCAGCACACTTGTCTACACCTAAAGGTGTGGATAAGAAGCTCCTGAGTTGGCCATCAGGCCTGGAATTGCCCAGAGTGAGCCACGTGCTGGTGTGTGTGTGTGTGTTTTATACAGAACCCCTAGATTTTATATATGTATATTTATTTTTTGAAATAAAATACTATACTTTATACATTAATTATATATTAACATGTATTATTCAGGGTTTCCACAGGAAATGTGTTAGTCAAGGTGGAAGGTCGTGGGTCTCGGGGTGTGTGTGTGTGTGTGGGGGGGTCTGGTATCGGGTTGCCATCCGGGGGTGTTCTTGTATCGGTTGCCGTTGGTGGGGGTGTGTGGGTGTTGGCGTCTTGTTTGTGCGATACACTACAGACTCTGACTAACAATTATCAAATAACAGTTAACAAAGTAACAACACCAAACAAACTATACAACAGTATACAAATATTTCAAAATATTTGTCTAATTTGTGCAATTTTAACAAAGACTATTACAAACTATAGAACAAGTGCAAATGTGATCAGTCACTACTTATGGCAGAGCTGACAACTAGCATTGTTACAAGCCATCCTCCTTGGCTTTAAAAGATCATTTCAAGGGCCCTTTGGTAATTGCACTGTTTTACTATTGGACCATTAATGCTTATCTTCATGCAGGCTGTCAGACTGTTGACCTGCAGCCTGTTCCGCAAGTCTGTCTTGATCTATACACCGAGAGTGAATGAAGTTTAGATCATTTTATAGTTTTGTGTAATATTGATGGAATTTGAGCGCGGAGCGCTTTTTAATTTAGAGGCCGGAGTGGCCACTCTGTTCCGCTCCCATACCGCTCACACCACGAGTCTGAGGCATGCCCACTAATAAAACCAAGACCGTTAAATTTCAAAAGATATTGGCCATATAGCCTAAGTTTTATTGGCCATAAAGCCTAAGCCTAACTAAGAGCAACGGCAATATATTTCACTCAGAGCATTTATTTTAAAAGACTGCAACACTGATAGTGCAACAACAAACAAGCTTGGCAACGTTAACTAAAGGGATCAGTCGGGATTAATTGCCAAAAGAACGAAAATGACAAATCACTCAGTCGGCTAAATATTTTAAACTTGCGCCAAACAGATGAACCCAGCATCGGTGCGTTGCATAAATTAAAACACAAATTGAAGCAACAACTTGATCATTGGACAACCACTAAACCTTTCCATAGGCCTGCAACGTTTATGGCATAAAAAGTGGAATATGAACGCATTTCATCACACCTGACAATTAAACGGAGCTGTGGCTGTTCACGATTTGACTGATTGTTGAGAGCGAGGAGCGAGATATTTGCACCGCTCAGCTCCGCTCACTAGCTCTGATTCGGATGCATATCACATATGTAAAGATTATAAAATCTGATTATTTTTCGATTCGTGACACGTTTCTTCTTATTTTTTAATGCGTTCTGCGGAGAAGGGAGATTGGCGTTGGTCATGTTTTTTTTTGACGTAGTTAAGGC